>NW_021628521.1:0-39903 GCF_900005765.1 Plasmodium relictum
ATTTATATATATATACATCTTTGTAATTTAAAAAAAAAAAAAAAAAAAAAAAATTAAATATATTTTTTTTTTTTGGGAAGAGTTTTATGAATGAATGAATGAATGAATGAATGTTATGTTATGTTATGTTTTAATTTTTTGTGTAAATAAAAATTAAAAGAAAGAAATGTTAACTTATTAAAAACTTAAGAGATAAGAGAAATGTTTATGTATTATTCAATGTATATTTTTGAAATAACATTGAATATCATAAAATTTTGACTTAATAAATTGTTATAAATTATTTGTATGTTTTTAATTAAAAGAAGATATTAATTCTTTGTAAATAAAAACTCATTTATAACTGTTAATAGGTTTATTAAAAGATGCAGTAAAATTTAACTTCAATTAAATATTATGCATCATAAGAAAACTGTATATATATATATAATAAAAACTAATATATATATATAAACGTATACTTAGTTATACATGCTCTTTATTAATTTGTTTGTTTAATACTCTAGCAAAGTCATTAAACGGCCAATTAATAAATCAATGTACAAACTAATATGTACTGACACTATTAAAAAAAAAAAAAATTATTTTTTTTTTTTTTTTTGGTGAGAAATTTTCAGTAAATAAAAATTTATTTATCTTTTATAAAAATAAAAGATAAAATTAATAATGTTTTTGTTATAATCAATGTTATATTTTGAAATAACATTGAATAATATAAAGTTTTGACTTTATTAATTGTTATAGTTTGTCTGTATGTTTTTAATTAAAAGAATAACTAATTCTTTATAATTAAAAGCTCATTTATAACAATTAATAAGTCTATCAAAAGAGGCAATAAAATTTAACTCAGTTATAAATGCTCTTTATTAATTTGTTTGTTTAATACTCTAGCAAAGTCATTATGTGGGCAATTAATAAACCAGATGTATAATGGATAAACTTAGTTTCACCGATATTATTATTTATCTGAGTTAGTAAAGCTCCTATAGCATAATATGATACGCTAGTATAAATAATATACTGTCTTTCTAATTCAGGAAGTGACAGATAAGTTATTTCAGCCATTTTATTCTTAATTTGCTCAAATACTTTTGAATGTTCTTCATTTCATTCAAACTTTTTTTTTTAGTCAACAGAACTAATTTAGAAATCCAATTTGAAATTTTTCTTATATAATTTCTATAATAATTAGCGGCTCTTAGAAACAATCTTAATTGTTTCTTTAATTTAAGTCGTTCTTCTTTAATAATTGCTTCTATTTTACCTAAAGAAAGTCTTGTTCCTTCTCTATATATTGCTTGTTCTAAATATGTCATAGATGTTTTATACAACTCACATTTATATATGTTTAGTCCAAGATTATTGTCTATTAACAATTTACAAACTAATTTTAAAGCATTGTGATATTTAATTATCATTTTTGTTAAAATGGTGACTCCATCAATATACACAACTGCTCAATTTTCTTGAATTATTTATATAAGAATATTTTTCATTATTCTTTGAAATTGTGTAGGACTTGTTTTCAATCCAAGTGGTAAAGCATTAAACACAAACGTACCATGTTTGGGAACTATAAAACTTGTATATTGCTTACTGTTCTCTTCTAGTACAATATTCCAAAAAACATTTTTGGGATCTATTTTCGAAAGATATTTAGTACCATGAAATGTTTGAAATATGTGTTTCATATAAAGAATAACATATAAATCATATAATATAATTTTATTTAGATAACGATAATATATAGTAGTTCTCTATTGTCCATCTTTTTTCTGTGCCATTACAATAGGTGAAGTCCATTCTACACTAATAACTTATAACATTTAATTGCAACACTTCGTCCACTTTCTTATATAATATTGTCAACATTTCTCCACCTAATAGCCTAGGGTTATAACGACAAGCTTTTCATCGTATTTTGACAGAAACTTTATATTTATCGTTAGGTTTCATATTTTTATTCTTCCAAAGTTTAATATTCCTAACAAAATTTTCATTTTATCATTATCTTTCTGATTATTTAAATTAGACTTGTCAATAAAATTCTGTATAACTTCTTGATTTAATTTTTTTCACTTCTCCTGTATTTTTGGTTTTAACTTCCATAGTATATGCATGTTTTTCATCCTTATTACGGGTAGAATGTCTTAATCGTTTCATTATAGTAACGCTATGTAAAATCAGCGGTTTATTTTTCTTAATTATTACAAATCTTATTCTGATTTTTCTGACATTAGATAGAATTTTTATCACAACATTTAGATTTTCTTGAGTTATTACGGATAAATAATCCTCCGATTTCAAATTGTGGAGTTGCTAAGTCTTCTTCTATATTTAATTTTTTTGTGGTATAAATTGATATTGTATTTACATCTCCTGTATTAAGTAAAATATATACTTCTTTTCCATTAACTTCAACTAATAGTTTTTTATATGTCTCACAATTTTTATTATATTCATAAAATTCAATTTTATTAACAGTGGATATATATATCTTCTGATTTTTCAGGATAATCATTGTTTTCAGACATTTTTTCTGACTTATTTTGTTCACTTATTTTATGAACTCTATTCCTTTTTCTAATAAAATTATCATCATTTTCCTTAACCTGTTTTTTTTCTTTATACCTTTCTTTTGATCTTTCCTTTTGTTTTGTGATATATTTCATCTGTGCATCAATATATTTTTACATTTGATGAATTATCTCTGTAGATCAGCTTTATTTTTGAACATTTTTATATGTATATCATATCTTTTATTTGTTATAACTCCTTTTATTCTATTTTCTTTATCTCTTATAACTTTTTCTTGACATAATTCATTCAGATGATCTATCACATTAGGGTTTCAATATATCTCTTCTCCACACTCATCATTTTTTTTTTTAATAAGAAGTTTATTTTCGTATTATGTCGCATTACTATCATAATCTTTATTTACAGCGTATAATCTAGCATCATATCTTATCTCTTTCTTAGGAGTTCTTTTTGTATTTTTTGATAAAGATAATAAGTTATCCATGAATGTCTTGTTTATTGGATAATCACCAGGTATCTGTATTAAAATTTTTTTTTAGGGATATCTCCTAAAATATTTTCATAAGTCATTTGTAGTAATCCAATTGGTCTCATTAGCGCATAAACAACTATTGATATTTATCAAGCAATCCTTGATAAGTGATTTTTTAGATTTCTTTAAACTTGATTCTCACTTAGCATTTCCGAATTTTATTATCTGTTCCATTTGCTCATCATTATCTATAAATATTTGTCTATCTAGTTTAATTTTTAACTGCAAGATATTCTTTATTTCCTTGTTCTCACATAACATATATATTTTTCTTGAATGAGCTCTCGATAATAGTAATTTCAATATTAAACAGATTTCAATCTTTGTTAATCATTGAATTCTTATTTACCTTCGAATTATTCTAACCATAAGAAATAATCCTCTATTTTTTCCTCTTTAAATTCTTTTAATCCATATGGAATTTTGATTTTAGCAAACTACTAAGTTCCCTTTACTTCGAATACATAAGCTTCATTGAGACTTACTATCTCTTCAAATATCTCTAATTCAAGTCTTCCGATATCTTCTTTTACCTTGGACTTTGCTAATGCATTGGGATACTACATGCATGAATTTCGTATTCCTACCGTTGCTGTAAATTAAATTTTTAATTACCTATTCGATGGATTTCTAGAGTACTAAACAAAAACAAATTAATAAAGAGTATGCATAAATATACTGATTTTTATTATATATACTTATTCTTACAATATATATAGAAATATTTATCATATAAAATATTTAATTTTAATTAAGTAATTATATATTGTTCAACAGATATATATTTGCTTTAATAAAATTTATACTTATTTACAAAGAATAAATATATTCTTCTAATTTGGAAACGTACACAAATAATTAAGTTATAACAAATAATAAAATTAAATTCTAAGTTATTCAATGTTATTTCAAAACAAAATTTTAAACATAACATCTATATTATACTTTTTATTTATTAAAAGAAATAAAAAGCTATCCTATAGTTACTTTTTTTATGGTAATTTTTATATTTCAACTAAAAAGTAACCCAAAAAAAATTAAATATTTTTTTTTCTCTCTTAATAGAGTCAGTACATGGATGATTTGTATTTTCCTGACTAGTTAGCTAATTTTATATATTATAAAAGATTAATAGCATCTTTTATTAACCACATATGAAGGGCTTATATCATTCTTCTCAATATAATATCCTAATATATTCATTATCAAATCACTAATTAAAATAAAAGGCCTATTCTTACTATTGCAAATCTCATTATAATCCTTCGGTTTGTGTACATCATATTAATCATGGCATCTTTATATTTTCTTGCATTATCACTGGCTAACATTCCAGAGATTGAAATCGGTAGAAATTTTAAATGTGATTCTATATTTAATTCTTTTGTGGAATATTCTAGCATTGTACATAATTCTGTTCCAGTATCTAGTAAAATATCTACTTTCTTTCCAGTATATTTGACTAATTGATATAGATTTTGAGTAAATCCCTTATTGCTTTTAAAATACTCAATTTTATTAATAGAAGATATGTTTCCTTCTTATTTTTCTGAATTATCATTCATTTCGGACTCTTTTTTCGATTCTTCGTTTCCATATATCTTATTAACCTTGTTTCTTTTTCTAGTGAAATTTTTATCGCATTCCTTATATTTTTCTTCTTTATATCTTTCTTTTTCTAAATCTGTCAATTGTTTATCAAGGTATTTTTACATTCGACGAATTTTCTGTATATTAGTTACATTTTCAAACATTTTAAAATTAATATCATATCTTTTATCGATTATTATTCCCTTAATTTCATCTGCGTCATCTCTCAATACTTTATTTTTGAATATTTTTGCTAAATGGACTATTATATTACAATTTTCATATATTTTTTTTTACGGTGTATGCAATCTTTCTTTAAATTACCTATTTCTTCACAATATTAACATTTAATACATGATTTATTTTCATTTTTTTATATCTTTCATGTCCTTGATTCATGACATATACTTCAATTTCTGAACTTATCGCTTTAGTAATAACCGTGTTTTCTAGCTTTAATACTGAAGTTTTAGGTTTCCTCAATGATATGCCCTTTAGTAGGCCAACATACATTTTAGTCAAATATTCCTCTGGGTTATGGAATCTAAAAATTTTCCATGTATGGTTAATATAAGATATTATTAACCTTTTGTAATATATAAAATTAGCTTAGTGAGGAAAATACAAGCTAACCATTCACTAACTTTAGTTATAAGAAAAAAATATACATTTATATATATATAGCTATATCTTTTTTTGCTTACTTTATTTTTATATATTTTTGTAATTTTTGAAAAAAAAAATTTTTATTGTTTTTTTTTTTGTAGCGTTTTTGAATTGAGATTATTAATTTTTAATCGAAATATAAAAATTAATATATGAAAAAGTATAATATTTGTGTCATATTTAATTTGTATATTTTAAAATAACATTGGATAACTTAGAACTTAATTTTGTTATTTGTTATAAATTCTTTGTGTGCTTTTATAAATTAAAAGAATATACTTATTCTTTGTAAATAAGTATAAATTTTGTCAAAGTAAATATATGTCTGTTAAATGATAAAAAATTGCTTCATTCAAATTAAACGTTATATGCGCTATAAATATGTCTATATATAATAAAAATAAGTATATACATTAAAATCATTATACTTGTATATTCTCTTTATTAATTTATTTATTTAATACTCTAACAAAATTATTAAACAGTTAATAAATCAATATATTATCCGGGGGAAAACAATTAGATGTTTCAAGTAATAAGCAACTTTTAACAAATAACATACAATTCGTGTTAAATGATTATATGGAATCAGTTATAGTCAATTCCCTTATAGGAATGACGAAATTTTGTAATTATATCATTCGTTCATCATTATTAAGAAATAGTAATGAGGATATTTTTATCTGTAATTGTTGCATATCGATTATTTAATCATCCTCTGCTAAATTAGTTATTTTTTTTAATAAATTTTTGGTAACAGCAATCTCATTATTGCGCACGTTTCCATTTTTGTTAATTTTTTCATATCTACTATATACTCGAAAACTTCAAATGATTTTAAATAGTTTGTTGTTAACTTTTCATTTAATTTTGTTAGCCTATGTTGTATTTTGATTACATCAAGTTCCTTTTTTTTTTTTTTTTTTTTGTAGCAAACATATAGGACTCACCGAAATTTATTATATCTTCAAATAGCTTTAATCCAAACTTTGATATGTCTTCCATTCTGGAAAACTAATTTAAGGGTTCTGTTTGTACTGGTTTCAGTACTCTTGCTGTTGTCTCGGAATGATTTTTTAATTGCACATTCAAAAAATTTTCTATATTATTGATTTATTAATTGGCCGTTTAATGACTTTGCTAGAGTATTAAACAAACAAATTAATAAAGAGCATTTATGACTGAGTAAAATTTTATTACGCTTTTAATAGCCTTATTAATTGTTATAAATGAGTTTTTATTTATTAATAATTCATTATTCTTTTAATTAAAACGTATATACAAATTATAACAATTAAGAAAGTCAAATCTTTATATTATTCAATGTTATTTTAAAATATAACATTGATTATAACAAAACATTATTAATCTTATCTTTTTAATTTTATAAAAGATAATTAAATATTTATTTATTAAAAATTTTCTACCAAAAAAAAAAAAAAAAATTATTTTTTTTTTTTTTTTATCAGTGTTAGTACACAATTAGTTTGTACATACACATAGACAAACTAGCTTAGTGTACTACAAAAATTATAATATCCTCTGTTAGTCAGTGCATGGGTACTTGTATATACACGTATAGTAACCTAGCATATTGTACTGAAAAAGGTTAATAATAGCCCTTATTAACCAATTATTGAACAGACAAATTAGTGAAGAACATGTAGATATTTTTCTACCGAATTTATTTATTAAAAATAATATACTTCTGGTACTAATACGTAAATTTTATACATATAATTTACATAACTGAACAATTATTGTTTCAGGAGCATTTATTTACCTTAATAAATAATTACCTTCCTTTTTTTTTAAAATTAAAATCACCATTAAAATTATTACGTAAAATAATTAATTAGAACAAATAAATAAATTTATAGTCATTAATTATGTTCTAAAAATACATAAAAATTAAATATTAATGAAAAAAAAAATTTTTTTTTTGTTTTTCTTTTTAATTTAAAATTTAATTTTTTATTGTTTAAAAATTAGTTCTATTTAACAAAAATTTTGCAAAAACATTTCCATTAAAATTTTTCCTTTTATATCAAAAAAAAAAAAAAAAATATCTTTTTTTTTAAATGAATAAAAATAAATTTAAAAAAATAACATATAGTCAAAAAAAATTGTTACATGACTAACTCGCAATTTTTTGTATGTACATTTAACTATTACACCATAAAAATTTAATAATATATTTTTTTAACTAACTGCTTCTTTTGAGTGCCCCTTAGCATTTCTTTAAAAAGTTATTCCACATTTTTATACAATCCCATGTCTTTAATGTTGTCAATTTTATTTCATAAAGCAAATTTACTCACCTAGAAAGTTTAATAATAGATTTTATTAATCGCTCATTAATTTCATAAGTTCCATATGAAAAAACATGAATTAACAAATATTTTACCATATTCTATTAAATAATATACATATCATTTTTTTTCTCTCTAGTCAAGGTTTATATTAAAATTATGTTCAGCTTAATTGTTGTAATATGGAATATAATATTCTTCTTTAAATTATAAATTGATATCTTTTATAATGCTTGCTCAATTATAAAAATATACCTAAATAAAAATATCAATTGATAACAGTCTTTTCATAATTCCAAACAGCTCTAAAAACTATTTTTAATGCTCATTCTATAGAAGTATAATATAATAAAAAGTGTTGCACATGAGACTTTCCATAGTATTTATTATTTTAATACATATTTTCATCATAAACATATATCATCATTAAAAACGTTTAAAATAACATTAAGAAGTATATTTCATGTTATAAACTTCATTCTTTTTAATAAATCTGTAATATATATTGTATATTAATAATATCACATAAGAGCTAATTCTTATGAATAAGTTATATTTATCTGTGATATTTTTATTATTATAATAATAAAATTACAATATCAATTTATCATTTAAAGTGTAGCTATTGGCTTTTTTTTATTATGCGCTATTAACACTTATGCATATAATGTTCATATACTTATTTTTTCTCTCAAAACTCTAAATATTGTTCGTGAAATATGCATTATATTATTTAGTAAATTGCTTATATTTCTAAATTATTTTTAGATCTGTTTAAAATTTTTTTATAACCTTTATATTTATTCTTAATATATACTATAGTGATTATATATCATAGAGTAAAATATAATCATTTTTGCCATTATTTTATTTATTACCAATTTGTATTATTAAATTAAAATATAAATAAATCGAAAAATAATATAACCAATGTATCAGTATTTCTCACTTTAACTCTCTATATTATATTTCCTTTTATATATTCTTTTTTATTATCTATGTTTAAACTACAATTAAAGATTAAGAGTGTTATATAAGGATATCTAAAAAATTATTTACTTTTCAATAAATAAGTGCGGTCTTGTTTTTTATCTTGTTCTATATGCTAAGCAAAAATGTTTACTTGAAAAATTGATTCTCAATAATAATTTTATATTTATAATATATATCTATTACTAAATTTAAATATAAAAGAAATATAAGCAAAATTAATCTTTTAATATTGCAAAAAGAAATTTCATTTTTATGTTTTATGTTTAATGAATTTTTATTTAATTTATTCATTAGGATATTTACTATTCAAATTTAAATTAAAACAAAAAAAAAAAATTTCTCTGTAATTCTTCTCAAAAATATATTATTATTTATATAACTTATTCACATTACCAATTTTTTGTCCATAAATATATAATGTAAAAATATTACTTGTAAGAATATTAAATAAAAATTTTAATATATACATTCATTAAAGATAATTTAAGTTATATTTTTATTTTTTTAAATTATTTAGATTTCTACTTGCATTTACATATAATAACAAATATTACATTGAATTTAAAAAAATTAATGAATTTTATGTTTAAAACAAAAAGAATCTAAATAATTCAACAATGAAAATAAAAGATACTCCTTAAAATTATAACTAAAATTTTTTTTTTTTATAAATTTTTTACAATTATTAGATGATTTATATAAATTATTTCCTATTTTATATAAATTATATAATTTTTATATTTTATTAAAAAAAAAAAAAATTAGGTACATTTACATGAAGTATGTAAACTATATGTTAATAAAAAAATTAACTCAATTGTTTGAATATAATAAAAACTAGTTTGAAAAAATCATATTCTTTTATATTTATGAATTACAAGTAGTTCATATAAAAAATAATTAAATACATAACTGCAGAAAATATCATAAACAAAAATATAGAATCTTATATATTTCTCTTTTTTTTACACAATTTTATACTATATAAAAATGCTAATTTTATTTTTATATCATTTGAAAAATATTATTTATTAAATATTTATTATTTACACATATATAATTAATAAATCAATAAATAGTATTATTAACATAATTTTTTTTTATTATATTAAGAAAAAAAAATAGACTCACTACAAAAAATATATGTGGTAATTTTAGTAGTTTATTTCTTAATGAAATAATCTTTCAGAAATATCACATATAATTTTATATATTATCCTATTGATATATAAGAATTTAAAATTATAAATCTTGTGAAATAAATAAATGTATTTTAATATGTTTTTCTTTTTTTTTTTCTTTTAACTTTTAGAAAGATTAATTTATTATGAAAAGCATGCATAATATTAAATTCGCAAAGTTCATAAAATTAAAAAAGTTCTTATATTTTTACACTATAAACTATAATACATATAAACTTATATAATAGTATAGTTAAATATTTATGTGAATCATTCTTTTTTTTTATTTTTATTTTCTCTTAAAAGTTGCATATTACAAATGTTTAAAAGGTATATACAGATATATCTCTTTTAAAACGTTTTAAATTACGTTGCAAAGTTGCATGCTTTATATCTATAGAAAAAAAATGCTTTTAATTACTATTTTAAAAAATTTAAAAATATAAATTCAATGAAGGTAAAAAAATTAAAAGTATTACTTCTATTTTACTCCATTATTATTATTTATAAGATATAATTATCAAAAAATTGAAGAAATCTTTTATTTTAATATTTTTTTTTTTTTTTGTAATATTGTTTCTGTTTAGCACTTTTCATATTTAATATGTTTTTACTATTTTTGCATTTTTATTTTTTCAAATTTGTTTAGAAGCTTCACTGAAAATAATAGAAAAAGCAAAAATTTACTGTGATTTATTGATTCAAGTACTAAAACTTAGTATATTATGAAAGAGAAATATAATAGAAGAAAAAATAGAATGAAATTCTGAAATTATATAATAAAAGGAAATTATACATATGCTTATTTAAAAAATTATAAAATTAAAATAAAGGAATTACATAAAAACGTGGAAATTTTTTAAAGTTAATATAAAATAATTTTTTTTTTTTATGCCTTTGTTTGTATAGGAATTTGACCTATCTAATATTAATATTAATAGTAGATGTATCATTTAAAATATTACAGAAAATAATTTAATTTTGAACATTTTAATCTTATGAACATAAAAAAGTGATAATTAATCAAAAAAAAGAAATTTATTCTTCTTTAATTTTAAAGTATAATATATATATGTGGACAATTCTTGTAAAATATAGAAATAAAAATAGAATAATAAAGGAGAATTATATTTTGAACCATATTTCTTATGATTTCCATTAGTTTTACACATATGCAGAAATTGGAACTTTTTTTTTTAAATTTTTTGAAAAAAAATAAAATAAAAAGAAGAAAAAAAGAAAAAAAATGAAATAAAAAAATAGTGAACAGAAATATTCATATAGTAACTCCTCTTTACAAAAAATAAAAAATGCATTAGGAAAATAAAATTCCATAAATATCTTAATCATTTGTATTAAGAAAATTGTAAAAATTAAATTAATGAATTTTTATCTTTATGGAAGCATTTTAATGTATCTTTTGAACCCTATTATATAGACAAGCGATATATCAAAATTTTCATCTAAAGAAAATTAAATGGAATTTTTTTTAAAATAATTATATTACCATAAAATTTTATAATTTATTATTTTTACATATAGCTGCATAGGTCTAATTATTATTTTAATTATTATTTCCTCTAAAAATTAGAAATATAATTAATGCTAAAAATTATGTTATATTATTGTATTTTTTTTGAAAAGAGTTTTATAATAGATTTTTAACAAAAAATATATTTTAATTTTAAAAAATATAAATAAATATGGTATATAGTAATAATTCATCTACTGTTTCATTAAGAAAATTCTTAATTGCCATTATTAGTACAAATATAAAAAAATTCTACAGGTATTCATCAAGTAATAATAATAAAGCTTTTGAAAGAAAAAAGCAAATCAAATGTAGAATGTTCGTGCTTCTTATTTTATATTTTTTCTCATTATCTATCATATTTAAGGTAATAATTCATACCTTAACATGTGTTTTTTCTTTTATTTTTATGTAATTTGTATAAAATTATTTAATTTAAAAAAAAAAAAGTCAAAAGTATTTAATGCATAAATTTCTTCTTAGGATATTCCCACACAATATACAGTAATTTGGAGACTATGTTCTAATAAAAATCATATAAGGAAATTAGCAGAGGACAAAAAAGAAAAGTGTTGTGGTCAAACAGAAAACAAAAATGTTCATTCCTCATGTTTTTCATGTTTTCAAAAGAAACTTGATAATATAAATAAAATGAGAAAATGGTCGAAGGTAAAAAAGAGGGCATTGAAGTGGATAAAGGATAGTTATGAAAAAGAATGGACAGAAGAGGAAAGGTTTAGATACATTTTGCAATGGAATAGAAATGAAAAAGCAATGTTAGACCTAATCAAAAACTTAAATATTAAAAAACAGAATAAGATAAAAAAGGACTTAGCTGACATGAGGTGTAAGTGGGAGGAAAGGCTTGAACATAAAACGAATAAGAATTAGAATTACAACTTAAACAAATGAGGAATACAAAAATGAAGAGCATAATAATTATATGTACATTTAGCATGAGAACTTTTAAGATGTTGGATTTTATTAATTTATATTATTTAATGTCTAAATTTTTTTATTATAATTTTTTATAATATAATATATTATTAATAAATTTTTAATAGTGAAATTTTTTTTTCATGTTTTTTATTTTATTTTTTTTTTTTTTACTGTAATTGTTATATTTAAAAATCATACCAATAATTGACATACATAAACACGAAAATTTCACACTTTTATTTTGATCTCTATTTCAGTAATATATTTTTTCTTTTTATTTTGAAATAATTTACTTGAAATTTCTGATTTTTTTATTTTTAACATAAATACTTGAATAATATAACTCTTCTAGTTTTAGAAAATAATTTCTATTATTTATTTTGAATATTCATTTAATTTTACCATTTATTTTAAATTTTTTCAGCATTTTACCAATTCATTCATTCTAGGTACTATCATTATTTTTAAAAAAATCAAAAACATAAAAAGGACAAATATTCATCCTTATTTTGTTTACCAAGAAAAAAAAAAATATCATAACTTTATTAAAATTATATATTCCTTTTTATTTTATAAACATAATTTAAAAAAAAATAAAAAAGCTAATTTTATATTTTATGGGGTGTGAATAAATTGAAATTGTATTTTTACAATAAAAAATATAACTAATACTATGAACTGAATTGGAGTTTTATACATTTCATAAAATTTTAAATATTTAAATAAATATAAAATAATATATATAAACATAACACTTTTATTTTCCTCTTTTTATAGATAAATATTTCATTTAAACAAATTTAAAGAAATTCAATAAAATTTAGAAAAATGACGTAATAAATTGAAAAAAATAAGATAAAACTATCACATATATATATAGTAAAATGAAGTTGAAATATGCACAATCGATAATCGGGCTAAGTAAAGAATTAAAATCTAAATATTTAAAAAATAAAGTAGAATATTATACTAATATATGTGTAACTGTGTAATAATATAACTTTTTCTCTTTTCCCTATCCTAAATCTTCTTTTTATTAGATGTTATGTAAATTTTAAAATAGAGCATAAAATTTGATTATATTAAGACTATATATTTAAAATTATTTTATAAAATTAAGTATTTCTTATCCATATAAAAGATAATAAAATAAGATAATATTTTTATAAATAAATTTTTTAAAAGTAAATATTATGTAAATTTAATAGCATTTATATTTTTAGAATATCTTTCCTAATATTTAAGCACATTATAATAATTAAAAAAAAAAAGACATTCTTTATAATTTTTTTGTAGCTACATTTTTTATATTTTTCTTTTCTATGTAAATAAATTACTTTTTCCCTTTTTAATTTCTAAAGCTTAATATATAATATTCAATATTTAAATGAAAAACTTTTAGTTACTTATCTAACTTTAATAATCTATGACACTCTTACAAAAACTTTAAAGTATAATTTAAATAAATTTTTTTTACTATGATTTAGTTTCACGCTCATCCTATTTTTATATATTTTTATATAAAATTTCATAATTTTTGTTATTATTGCGTATTTTACCTTTTTTATTAATTTGGAATAGCTAGTTTTAGCTAATGGCACTTACTACCTATCAAATCACAATTCATAAAATTAATAATTATTTTTCATTAAGAAGTAATATATTACATCTGATAAATGTTATAACTAAATATATTTTGCAATATTATCTTAAATACTATAAGGAATTATAGGGAAAATGTTTGTTAAAGTGCAAAAACTTTAAAAACATTCTTCATAAAAATAAATATATCCACTATTTTTATTAATATTAGTCCTTTTTTGCTATTAATTTAGGGACTCTACTACTCTTATAATTTGAGGTAAAATTAATCCAAAAAAATTTATACTCCTTCCATTTTAACTTTTTTAATTAAAATTTAATAAAAATTAAATGAAAATGTTTTTTTAAACTCTTCATTTTTTACTAACATATAGTTTAATTTCCATTCACATTATCCCAAACATTTCTTACAAGTAGAATCAATGTCAGGGAAGAACTTATTAATCCAGAAAAGGTAATATTGAAGGATGAATGAGTATTTATTATATGTAAAGAAACATTGGGTTGATTGACTAACGGGTGGTTAATAAAAAATGCTGTTAACATTTTACAATATATAAAGTTAAATTACTAGTTAGGAAAGCACAAGTCATCCATACAATGATTATAGTTTATATATATAGCTATACTTTTTTTTTATGTTTATTTTATTCTTTATATATTTTGTAATTGAAAAAGAAAAAAAAAGATTTAATAATTTTTTTTTTTTTTAGTTGTTTGAGAGAATAGAAGAGAAAATTAATTTTTAATTGAAATAAAAAAATTAATGTATAAAAATTAACTATAAGAAAACTTTTTATTTCCTTTAATAATTAAAGAGTATAATGTTTTTGTTATATTCAAATTGTATGTTTTGAAATAAAAGTGAATAAATTAAGATTTAATTTTGTTATTTATTATAAATTATTTTTGCAAGTTTTTGAATTAAAAAAATATATTTATTCTTTGTAAAGAAGTATACATTTGTCAAAGTAAATTAACATTTCTTAAGCAATACAAAATTGCTCAGTACAAATTAAATTTTATATAGGATACATACTTCTATATATATTTTATGAATATGTACACTAAAAATCAATATATTTAGTTATACATTCTCTTTATTAATTTGTTTAATACTCTATAAAAGTCATTGAAAAGGTAATTCATAAATTAGTAAGAAAAAAAAGAATGCAGTATTTTTAAAATGAATTCCCATAATAGTAATATACAATTTATGCTGATCTTCATTTTTATACATTCTACATTTATTTACATTTATATTTCCATTACTTGTGGTTTTAACATTATTACATATTTATTTTTACTTTGTATATTTATAATTGACTCTGATAATTGTAAGATGTGTTTAATTTAATTATAATCCCTTTATAAGCTCATCAAATTTTCTTCAGATTTTCACTTATTCTTATTTTGACTCCTCTTTTCCCTATTACATCTCTATATTCTTATTCTTTTTGTCTTTTCATTTCTATTCAAATAGCTTCTTTTATTATACCGTTGACTTATTAATTGCATGCTTAATTCTTCTTGTAGAGTATTAAACAAACAAATTAATAAATAGCATATATAACTAAGTATGCTGATTTTTAGAGTATATACATATTCTTATATTATATAGAGAAACATTTATCATATTGATTTATTAATTGCCTACTTAATGACTTCGCTAGAGTATTAAACAAACAAATTAATAAAAGGCATGTATAAATGAATATATGTTTTCAAATGTATATATAATAATTTTTTTTTTTTTGATGCATAATATTTACTTTGAATTAAATTTTACTGCATCTGTTAATAAATATGTTAAACTGTTACAAAGGAGTTTTTATTTACAATGAATAAGTATATTCTTTTAATTAAAAGCACACATATAAAATTTATAACAAATAACAAAAATAAAGTTTTAATTCATTCAATGTTATTTCAAAATATACACATTGAATATAACATTAACACTATACAGTTTTATTTAGTTAGTTTTTATGTAAGTAAAAATTAATTCTCTTTTTAATTTGAACAAGATGTCAACCGACAAAAAAAAAAAATTAATTTATTTTTTTTTTTTTTAATTATAAAGATGTATGAAATAAAAATAAACAAAACAAAAAAAAAAAACTTTATGTATATATATTTTTTTTTTTAACTAGCTTCAGTGCATGGTTATCTTGTATATACACGGCTAGTAAACTAACTTAGTGTACTATAAAAGGTTAATAACATCTTTTATTAACCACATATATAAAATTTAATTTGGATTAATTTCATACTGCTCAATGGGTATACATTTAATTTGACAAATTTATACTTATTTACAAAGAATAAGAAAATTCCGAATATAACACAAATATTATACTTTTTTATCTATCAAAAGAAATAAAAAGTTTTCTTAAAGTCACTTTTTATACATTAATTTTTATATAAATAAAAATTAATTCTCTCTTCAATTCAAAATGCAACCAGAAAAAAAAATAAAAAAAAATTTTTTTTTTTAATTACAAAATATACAAATAACAAAATAAACACAAAAAAAAAAAAAAAATACAGCTATATATATGTATTTATATTTTTTTTTTTTTCTACTAGCATCATAGCATGGTTGACTTCTATTATCCTAACTAATGAACTAACTTTATATATTCTAAAAGGTTAATAACATCTTTTATTAACGACTTACATAGTATAAAAAGAAATTTCCTTATATAATATCTTTTATAGCACACTATATTATTTGGTACTTTAATTATATGTGTTTTCTTATTTAAACTAAAACCTAGTTGGCATAATAGAAACACATATTCAAATAGATTATAATTTTTATTGTATTCACAAGAATTATATACTAAAGTGAATTTTTCCTAATAATATTTTAAAAAAAATGCTTTATTTGTATTATTCATACATATATAGTTCTCTTTTTATTATCTTAGGTTTATAATCGTTTTAATAATTTTTCTAAGTTATATAATTCATAAGTTTACTATAAATATGAGCGAATCCATAATTTATAATTGAAAAACATATATATGCTTATCTATTTATGTGTTAAATTAGTTTTGGTCTTGATTATTAACTTTATATATTTTTATTTTACTTTGAGCTTATCATATTTCAATGATTATAATAAAAAAAAAAAAAAAAAAAAAAAATATATTTTTTTTTTTATTATAATCATTGAATATTGTTTTGATTCAATATTCTCCTTAAGGTAATATTATTAAGATAAGTTTTCTGTAAATAAAATAAAAAGTATTTTTTAATAAAAATATTTTTTAAAGATAGAGGAAAAAAAAATTAAAGATAAAATATGTATCAACTTAAATATTAAATATATTATTTCTACATTAAATATTATTTTTTTTTGTATGCTTTTAAATAATTTATATAAAAAAACAAAATTCTCCTTTTGTTTGTATTCATTAAAATAAAATTATAAAAAAAAAAAATAATCTTAGACAAACTCAGTAAAGAATTAAATAATATTTTACAAATCATATGTCTCTAATATTTTTTATTTTTTCTAATATTTTTTTATTTCACCAGATATATTTTTATGCTATTTTCTTAAAGTTTTTTATAAATAATTAATAAAAAAAGATTCATAAAATAAATTTCATGCATTAAAAGTACGTTTAGGATAAATTCATTAACTTAAAAAAATAATAATAACAATTTTTTCTATTATTTTATATATATATATATATTTGTATCACACATATTTAAATGTACACTTTAATAATTGAACCCTGTTTAATAAAGTTAAAAAGAGATACTTTATTTTTAAAACATGTGAACACATATTACTAAAAATGTATATATAATATATATATATATAATACTATTCATTTTTATTTTCTACAACACGAATATGGGTTTATCGCAAATAATTATATAAAGTTATTCTTTTCTTTTTATAATATCTATACAAATTGTGACTATTTATATATAAATTTATTATAAGAATTTGATTACATTATAACACAATAAAAACATGTGAATTAATGTCAAAAAAACAATTTTATTAATCTATATTCTAAATATAATACATATTCCTATAAATATGCTAAAAGAGTTATCTTTTTTTTTTAAATTCTTTTAAATAATATTTTCACTAATAGAATATTTTTTCTAATAATTATTTCTACAAATTTGTTTTGATGACATTTTTTTTTCTTTATAAAAATATATTAAAACTTCTTTTTTATATTTTATCAATAATATATCATCAAATATAATATAAATATGTTCTTAAAAATATGGTATATGTAAATTTTACTTCTAAACTCAGTATTTTTAAAAATATTTTTATATAAAAATAGCATATTTATGCACCTTTAAAAAAATGTTTATATGGAAGCTATTTTTATTTCCATTTCTATATACATATATATACAATTTTAAGAAATCTCTTTTATATTATGTAATTCCATAAAATTTTTAATATAAAATAGTGAGAACAAAATATTACAATCTTCAACTTTTTTTTTCCCATTGGGATATTTCACATTATATTCATCATCCCAAAATATAAGCTCAACCGTATTAAAACTAGATACAATTGTCTCTAATTCACTTTTCCCCCCTAATATAATTTCATTAACTTCTAATATACTTGTTTGCAAAGTTTTAAGAGAAAAAAAAGATTCGATACCTAATTTAATTTCTTTAAATATATCTTTTTGTATTTCTATATTTGAAGATAAATTTAATTGAGATGTGTCCTCAAGTATTTGTTCTGTTTGAAGTATAACCTTATTATTGAGGAAGAATTCCATTTCTTTTAATCTACAAAATATATTTTTAATCTCTTTTACCTGTTTGCTTATGGTTGATAATCCTATGAATTTCCTCATATTATTATATATAAATTGTAACATTTCAGATGCATTGGAGTCATTTATTATGTCCTGTAAACACTTATTACCAAAAATTTCCCCACTAACACTTAAATTGTAAAATGTAAAAGCATAATTCTTATAATCTGAAATTCGTTTTTCCTCCTTTAAAAAAAAATTATGAACTATTTTTGTAGTATTTTTATAGTTATATTTACCCATAATACCTTCTATATATTTCTTGGGTTTCTCATTTTCTTCATTTATTTTATAAAAAATGTAATCTATTAATGCAATATTATCTGCTTTTGACAATTTCATCATTTTAAAAAGGTATAAACATTTATCTGAGTATTTACCTAGAACCTTACGTATTCTGTTATTAATAATAAATAAAGAGTTTTTAACATTTTCTATTTTAGAGTTATTATTTAATAAAAATCCATTTCTAACTGATTCAATAAGGCTCCTTATGAATTCATTCATATGATTAAACAGTTTTTGAAACAAATTTAAACCTTCATCTGAATAAATTAAATTATTATTAAGAATGTCTGTGTATGTGAAATTGTTTGTAATTCTTGATAAAATTCTAGTTATGCCCGCAACAATATCAAGTTGTTCTAATAACTTTTTCCAAAGTACTGAAGATTTCTTTATACTAGTAACTATTTCCAATTTTTTATTAAGTATGACATTTGCATTACTTTTAAATAATAAAATATTATAGTAAGTATCTAATAATGATTTATTTGAATTTTTAAGGATATTGTTACAAAGATTTTCTATTTCCTGTAAAATATCCAATCCATTGTTTTTCAATTCTTCATCTATAAGTAAAATTAATGATTGTGCACCTTCATTATATTCTTTTAAAATGCTATTATAATTACTTTTTAAAGAATCTAATATTATGGGTAAATTTATAAATATATCATATGAAACATAGTCTAACTCCAATTTAAAAATATCCTCAGCAATTATTTTTGCAAAAGATTTAAGATTGTTCTCTTCATAATCACATGCTCCTTGTTTGTAGAAGGTATAATTTGAAAATTTCATATTTTGACTGCTATCGCTTTCTTCATTACAATCTTTTTTAGAAAATTTCTCTTTCTCTGGTATTTTTCCAACAAGTGTTTGATCTTTTCTTTTCAATATATTACTTACACTTTGCATGTCATCATCATATTTTTCTGAACTATATATAAAAATTAAATAAAAGTATAAATAAATATAAATTAATTAATTTATTTTATTTATGAATATTCTTAAAAAAAAAAGTAGATACATATTTATATATGAATCAAAAGAATCTTTTAAAATGTCATACTTTTCTATTGGATTAAGGCTATGATATTGAAGATCATAGGATATTACATTTTGTTTGACTTGTATGCACATAGGAGATTCCAAATTTTCTTCTTCAACGGTAGCATTATTTAAATCACAACTAAAAGAAAAACAATACATTTATTTAAAATATTTATTCTAAAATATTTTACTAGTTAAAATATTAAAAAAAAATATACTTATTTTGGGATAAATCAAGGAAAAAGTTATCCAAAAAATTTTCTGTTTTTACATATTCTTTTTCATGAATTTCTCTATTTTCTTTTTGATAATTAATATTTTTTTTAATTATTTTACTATTTAGTCTCATTTCATTTGATTGGCCACTATGGCAATCTATCTCGTAACTAAAAATATAAAAAGTCATAAGCATATGTAAAATATTTAATTAAAATAAAAAGTATTGAAAAACTAAAATAAAATTAAAAACTTTTATATTCATACTTAAAACATTTTGAAGTACTGCAACTAGAAAAATTTTCATTACTCTCACAAGCTATATTTTCTACATTTTTTTTTTGAAATCTATCTGATTTTTTACCTGCTCTTCTATATTTTTTTTCTTGTTCCTCTCAGTAAAAGTATTTACATTTTCTTTTTCTTCATTATTACTAACCTCTAAAACGGGTCTAAAAATTAATTATATTACATATGTAAAATGTAACTTTACAAAAAAAAGCTTAATGTATAGCATTACAAAAAAAAATAAAAAAATACAATTCTAAAAGTGAATTATTGAGAAAATCCTGCGATCTATCAAAAAAATATTTTGAATTAAAAGAAGGAATTTTAAATTCAGATTCTACAATATGCACTTCATTTTCTACATTTTTGTCCAATTTCATAGATTGTTCATAATTTCTAGTTTCCGGAGTATCATGCCTAAAAGTAGAAAAAGTTATATATATATATATACATAATATGTGAAACAAAAATATTTATACGTATAAATATCTAAAGATTATATACGTTTTTATTTGCAGACTAAAGAGTCCATCTTCCATAGGATTTTCTGAGATGCAAATATTAGATATCATAAAAAAATGTAAAAAAAAAAAAACAA
The DNA here is from genome assembly GCF_900005765.1 of Plasmodium relictum. NCBI lineage: Eukaryota > Apicomplexa > Aconoidasida > Haemosporida > Plasmodiidae > Plasmodium > Plasmodium relictum. Next base: position 21,142 of record NW_021628521.1, read on the forward strand.
ATAACAAATACCATTTACGTTAAGCATGTAATGCTTGTCTTTCAACAGAAATAAGTGAAAAATCATAAACAGTAAATTCATCTTTATTTATTTAATAAAATTTATTCTATTATTTTTTTTCGTATATATATAATTTTATTTAAAGTTTAATAAACAACTTCCTTTATATATTCTATACAAATAAAAATGAGAAATATGTTCATATCTTCTTTGGATTATTTTATTATGAACTATTTTATTTTTGTTTAGAATAAATATAAGAATATATGGAATTTATAAAATTAATATGTGAATATTTATATTAATCAAAATCTAATTCATGCATAGGCTTTATTGGAATTGATTTTTAACTTTCAAAATATAATATAGAATATTAAATGTTCAAAAAAGATTAAATTTATTATTTGAATTTATGTATCGATATATCTCTATATTTTACATATTGCAAATGAATCTATTAATCATATAAAATAAAATAAATTTCTTTTAAAGACATTACTATTTTTTTCCCCTTTAAATAGGATTAATATTTGTGTGATACTTAATTGGGACTATTTTTTTGAAAAATAATTTCTTTAAAGTAAATAGTTGATTTTCATTTAACAAAAATTACCTTCAGTTCATATATTTAACTTTTATATTTACAATTTTTTATTTTTTGTTGTTTTTCTGTGCTATAAATTTTATCTAAAAAATAAATAAACAAATGAATTAAAACATACAACTTAGATATATTGTAAATTATTTGCTTTCTACAGAATAATGCAATTAAATAAACGTAAAATATACAGCATATATATTTGTAATACAAATCATTTTTTTATTTGTTTAATTTTTTATTTTTTAAATTACTTTTATAATTTAATAATAATAATAATTAAATAATTTTTATTTAGTCTGGGAACTATGAATAAGGTTAAAAGTTATGACAATTATTTCATATAACCTTTTATATATTTTCTAATATTATGAATATGTATTTTATATTAGCTGATTTTTATAATGAATTAAAAAAAATTAAACATGCATAGTAGTTATTTTCTTAATGATACCTAATGTAAAAAAATAAATCTCTTTATGAATGATATTACTAAAATTATTGATTTTTATAATGTTTGTTCTGAGAAATTCATTGAAAATAGCAAAAAATTAAACTTCATAGTTTATTAGTTCTATATATATAAAAAATAATATAATTCATGATTTTTATTTATAACATATAAAAAAATAATTATTAAAATATTTAAATAATACTAGAAAGAAAACCATTTTATTATTGCGTTTATCATTTTATATATCACTAGAAAAAAAACCATTATTATTATATTTTTTATTTTCATGTATTACTAATAAAAAAGGTATTTTTATTTCTTCATTTGTTGGCTTTATACGTTTACTGGTCTAGAGAACAATTTTTATTATTTATACTAAAATTTATTCATGATAGAACATAAATGTAATATATTAGTATTTTTACAATAAAATTCATATTATAATGATATAATAAACTATGTCATTTTAAATGCATTAAACATAATTTTTTTTTTTTAAATAATTTTTAAACTCTGATACTCATTTAAAAATTTTTTTTTATTTCAAAGAGAGATAATTTTTTACAACATTTAAGTATTATACTTTTTAACAGAGAATGTGAAAAAAAATATAATTATGATTTATTAGTTATCTATTCAGTGGCTTCACTATAGTACTGAAAAAATTAATAAAGAGCTTATATAACCAAATATATGGTTTTTTGGTATAAATACTTGCTTTTATTATATATAGTAATATTTATAATATATAACATTTAATGTGAATTAAGCAATTCTATATTTCTTAATAGACATATTTTTACTTTTATAAATATGTTATTTACAAAGAATAAGTATATTTTTTTAGCTAAAAACACACACAAAATTAAGTGACAACAAATAATAAAAATTAAAATGTAAGTTATTTAATATTATTTCAAAATATACGAATCAAATATTACATAAACATTATACTTTTTATGCATTAATTTTTATATTTTAATTAAAAATTGATAATCTTTCAACTCAAAAAGCCAATTTCCAAAAAAAAAAAATTAAAATTATTTTTTTTTTAAATTACAAAGATGTATAAAAAAAAAATAAACAAAAAAAAAAATATATCTATATACATATATATATATATAAACATATATTTTTTTTTTTAATTGCATCAGTGCATGGCTTGTATTCCCCTAACTAGTAATCTAATTTTATATTACAAAAGATTAATAACATCTTTTATTAACCAAATTATAAGAAACCATTATATATTTTTTATTTAAGATAAAATTTTATGGGATATATTGTAAAAATAATATTACATATTCTGGTCTCATAAAATATTTAGCGGTGAACAACATGAGTATTAATCCATGAATTATATTCAAAACACTTTAAATCATAAATGCTATATATATTTATTAAATTGATTGATTATCAAAAAAATTAAAAAAGTTATTATTGAGTTTATTTTTTGTAATTCGTTCTCTCTTAACTATAAGTAAATATACGGACATTACAATATCTAAAATGTAGAAATTAAAGATAAAATAAATAACAAATCTTAAATTTTTATATTATATTTCCGTAAGTATTAAAATTTATTTATTTTCTATTCGTTCTCTCCTTTTTTTATACTTAGAAGAAATATAACAGCTATTTGTCAAATTGTTATAAATATATCATTATGAAAAATTTTTATGAAAACACCATTTTTATGTTATAAATATACACATATAAACACAGACATACCGCATCCTATATTACTTTTACATGGTTTCATATGGTCGTTGAGAATTTAAATAATTAAAAATTATTTTTCATCTTTCTTAATTGATTTTTTAAGTATATTATATATGCTTATTGTCCAAGTACATTTTATAAAGATTAATAAAGTATATAATTATATATAGAAAAATTTATGCATTTATAACAACAAAATATTTGTTATGTAAGTTATTAAGTAAAAAAAAATATATCTCAATAAAAATAAAGAAGAGGATAAAAATTTGAAAAAATTTAATTATTTAAACATTACATATGTATTTTTATAATTGATATCCAAAAAATAAAAAATTTGTATATCTGTATTAATAATAATAACCATAATAAAGAATAATATGCTTAGAATTTGTTATTTATGAATTTATAAATAATATATAATATACATATACAATAACTATTAATTTAGATAACATATATATTCTATATAAGTCAAATTATGATTATTCAATATTTATTTATTAATTTTTCGAAGATTTTTGTATTGCATTGAATAATCAAATTAAGGGAATGCATAGTGGATTTTACTAATTTTATCTATTGAAAAATTACTTATTATAGATGATATATATAATCTTTAAATATATATAATGAGAGAAAAATGACTTATTTATATGGAATTTATAATTCTTTAATTGAAATTATATTAACTCAATATTTTATTATTCTCAACATAACAACTAACTTAAAAAACATTCATATAGTTTAATAAAAATTCTTGTTCATTTTTATTAATATTCAAATATTCAATATTTACAAACATTTTATAATATGATATATATATATATATATTATCTTTTATTAAAATTTAATTCTCGTGATGAAAAGAGATATTCATCACTAATTATTCATTAATTAATAATCTAAAAAAATCATTATCATTTTATACGTATAGAAAATCAATTTCCAACAAAATAATGTCGATACAAATAATGAAAAATAACAAAAAAAAAATTTTTTTATTGTACTTATTTTTTTAAATTATTAATTTAAAGTATTCTCTCACATATTTTTCATACATTACTAAATTTTTAGTATTATTTTATATTTTCCTACTGTTTTATTAATTGCCTGCTCAATGACTTTGCTAGAGTATTGAACAAACAAATTAATAAAGAGCATGTATAACTAAATATACGAATTTTTATATATAAATACTTATTTTATTATATATATAATAGCATTTTATAATATATAATATTTAATTTGAATTAAGAAATTCTATATTGCTTAACCGACATATGTTCACTTTTATAAATGTATTTTTATTTACAAAGAATAAGTGTATCATTTTAATTAAAAACACACACAAGATTTGTAAAAAATAACAAAAATTAAATTTTGAGTTATTCAATGTTATTAAAGAAAATATACAAATTGAATACAAAATAAGCGTTATATTTTCTATAATTATGTTTATCTTTTAATTAAAATTTAATAATCTTTCAACTTAAAAACGTTAACAGCTTCCTAAAAAAAAAATTATTTTTTTTTAACGTCATTGTATGACTGACTTACATTTTCCCGACTAGTAAGCTAATTTTATATCACAAAAGGTCAATAACATTTTTTTATTAGCCACCCATTGAGTATTTGAAAAGGCTTAAAATATTCTTTATTGCTGAGGTATGAATAATACATATGTATTTAAACTGTATAAACAAAATATTAGAGAATTTATGTAATACACAGAAATGAATTTCAAAGATATAAATAATATGCGTAAATGTTCTTTCTAATATTCATAAATATAACAATACAAATAACATATATATATTAAAAAAATAATTGAAAATGAATAATATATTTATATTTATTGTTGAAAAGAATAATTAGAATTGCTAAAAAAAAAAAAAATAAAAGTAACTTAAATTATGTTACTAAAAATTTTAGATATTGTATATATGTACTCTTTTATAGATAAAAAGTGTTTATAAAGTTATATAAAAAATTTTATTTCTTTTGAGTTATTGGATAATAAAAGGTATTATTGACCTTTTTGAGTTTTTAATATGGTAAAACATATTGCAAGTAAAAGTTTCTACATGGGACAGGGTATTCTAAAGATACGCCTGTAAAGATACATATAGCAAGCTTTGTATATAAAGATATGTGCACAAAAATGTACATAAAATAGGTATAATTAAGTGTTTTCGTATTAATTTAAAAAAAAGGGAATACTGATTTGCTCTTTTTACATATAATTTTAATAGCATGAATGATTTAAGTTTAAATAGTAGATAATAGTTTCAATAATACCATAAAAACGTTAATAAAATTTTGATATAAATTAAAATTTTTTACTTTATATTATATATCATAATTATATAAAAATATATAATTATCTATAATAAATTATTTTGCAATATATAAAACAAGTGGAAGTTTCTCTACATTATTTTTATTAATATAACCTTTTAATATATTAGAAAAGTATTCAAACGTCCAATTAATAAATGAGATATTTCCTCAAATGCCCTGTTTACATATCTAACTTTTACATTATATTACTAATTCAGTTATTTAAAAAATTAAATAACACAATTTATTGTTTATTCTATTGTGGAAAAATCTATAAAATTTTCATTGTGCGCTACCTCTACAATAGTCCACATCATTCCTATTCAAATATCTCATAGAATATAATATTACAAAATTTTATATCAACATTAACAATTGGTTTATTTTTAATTTTATTTAATATGTCTTTTTCTATTGATCAAATAAGTAATTAATTTATTAATTGTTCATTCAAATATTTTTGTAGAATATTGAATAGTAAAATTAACGAAGAGTATGTGTAATGATCTTTATTGATTTTATTTATTATAAAATTACTTATTATAGATGGTATATAGTCGTGATATAATTATATTATATTATATTATATAACATGAAACAAATAATTTATTTTATTTAAAATTTACAATATTTTAAAAAATTTTGATTTAATATTTTATTTATTTTTAAAATTCTAATTAATTTAAAGAAATTAGTTAATTGATTTATTAATTTCCTGCTCAAAGACTTTGCTAGAATATTGAACAAACAAATTAATAAAGAGCATGTACAACTAAATATACGTTTATATATATATATATATATATATGCATACTTATTTTTATTATATATATATTGGCGTTTTATAATATGTAATATTTATATTATACATTAAATTATTTTGCATTGCTTAACAGATGTTTGTTTATTTTTATAAATATGTTTTTATTTACAAAGAACAAGTACATTCTTTTAGTCAAAAACACACACAACGTTTATAACAAATAAAAAAACTTAGAACCCTGATTTATTCAATGTTACTTCAAAATATACACACTAAATATAACATAAACATTATACTTTTTCATATATTAAGTTTTTATGTAAGTAAAAATTAATTCTCTTTTTAATTCGAACAAATGTCAACCTACATAAAAAAAAAAAAATAACTTTATATTTTTTTTTTTTAACTGGCGTCAGTGCATGTCTGATTTATATTTTCCTGATTAGTGGCTCATTTTATTCTACAAAAGGTTAATAACAATTTTTTTATTAACCAAAGAGATACTTGGTATTTGTATAATAGTAATTTTTTTCATTAATTTATAAATTGGTACATGAATATAAAAATAAATATATAAATGTCTATGAAAATGGCATATAAAATCTTTCCTTTTACACTTTTTTTATACAATTTTTTTTGTAATTATGATGATTTTTTTTTTTTATAATATTTCTCTATGTACGATTAGTAAATTTAGTAATGAACCGTTTTTATACTATCAAAAACAAAAATATTAAATTAAAATGTATTTGCGAAAAATATTTTTGTCTTAAATTTTTTCTTTCTAAATTATGCTTGTAGGTTAATAAAAAGATTGTTAATTTTTCTCTGAATACTAAGAAAATCTTAAAGAGTAAAAAGTAAGGCATACTGAACTTACTTATAAGTACATTAAAATACTAGATTATCAATAAAAAGTATTAGTAATCTTTTAAATGTCAGAACTAGTAAAAATAAGTGTTATATAAAGAGTTGTTCATATAAAGAATTTAGGATAATATCTTTACAACTAGCGAAAGATGTTATCTTATAAAGTCAGTAAAGAAGGCTATTGACTTTCTTGAATTTATTCGTATGGTAAAAACTATTATGAACAAGAGTTTGCTAATACATGCAATATATTCAAAAAGACATGTATACAAATATATGTATACAAAGGCATATGCACAAAGATGTGTGCAATAAGATATGTACACTAAGATGCGTATATTAAAATATCTATACATGAGCACATAAAAAAGAAAGATATATTTTTTGTTAATTTTTTAAGAGGAGATTTTATATTTTTATTTTATTAATGAATGAATAAAAAATTAGTGTTTGCTTTTTTTCTTGTAATTTTAGAAGATATAAAGTATTCAAGTTTTTAATAACAGATAATAGTTTTTAAAAACTATATAAACATCATTATAAAAATTTAATATATTATGAATAGTTAAATTTTAATTTTAACATGGCATTAATTTGGGAATATCTAAGTTTAATATAAAATAAATTATTTATTTTATACTATACAATTTAATTATATCAACAGTATGTGATTATCTATAAGTGATTCTATAATAAATAAAAAAAATAGAAATTCCTCTACATGCTTTTTATTAATTTGTTCAATACAATAGTCTTTAGATGATAAATTAATAAACAATTTACTATATTATTTTTAAACACACCATTTAATATTCCAAAAATAAGTAGTATAAATGTATATAGTTAATAAAAAAAAAATTTTGAAATATATAGACTAGAAATAGTTATTACTAAAATGCTAATAGTTATATTATAATTCATATTTTATTCTATCCTAATAATTTTATATCAATATAAATTTTATAAAAAACCATTATTTATTTTAATAATATATCAGTAATTTATATTAATACTTTATATTATTATATTATTTTAAAGATGAAATTATCTAGTATTTATATGGGATATGTTTAATGAATATGACTTTTTAAATGCCTTTAATTTTTTTAGAAGACTTTATTTTATTAATTATAATGAAAGCAATACAAAAAGAAAAAGAAAAGTCACTTTTTCATTTTTATTAAATATTTTTTGTACTTAAATTCTTTATTTTTTCTAAACAACTATCAAATCTTTTATTTATTACAATCTGGTAAATAAAGGATTTCATTTACCTTTTTAGATTTTAAAATAACGAAATATAGCATATAAATGTTATTAATGTATGTACAATACTAGCAAAATACACGTTTAAATATATGCATATCAAGGTATGTATATCAATCCTTTATTATAGGGATAGATATATAGAAAAACGAATCTGTAAATATCTTTTTGTAGAAATATATATCATAGAAATAAAAAGAAAAACTAGAAAAATGTGTATAATTAGGCTTATACAAATTATTTTAATTTTTTTTTTTAAAATATTTTTTTCATGAAAATTTTTTTTAAGAAAAATTATATATTTTTTCAGAAAGTTTATTTTGAATAAAAAAGCAAATCTTGTGAACTAATAAAAACTTTTATTGCAAAAAATGAAATTAATACTTTAAAAAAAATATGCTAGCTAACAGGGATTTTTTTTATTTTATATTATGATTATAATTGTTTTAACAAAAATTATTACTTATATTAAAGTAATTTATAATTAATAAATATAGTAGACATTTATCTATGTAATCTTTATTAATTTGATTGTTTAAACTACTTTGAAAGTATTCAAACTGTCAATTAATAAATCATAAAAATTATAATTTGAATAAATATTTTTTATAATTGAATTTTTCAATTTTTTTTGGACTTAAATTATATCTATAAAAAGTGAAATTAAAAGAAAATAAATATTGTTTGAATTAAAATAACGACCAAAATATATAATTAAAAGTGAAATACTGAAAAAACAATAGTAATTATCAAATGTAAATAATAAAGAAAAATTATTTAAATAATTAAGAATCACAAATTAAAAATAATAATGATTATAAAAATAATGAACATATTAATGTTTTAATGATTTCTCTACAAGAACTCACTTCGATGCTGCACTCATTTTCCATTTAAAAATTTTAATTATTAATCCATCTAAATATAATTGCATTTAAATATTAATTGAATTATATAGAATAAATTAATTGCACACCTTTAAAAAAATTTCATTAGTAATCAAAATGTTTTTTTATAATTGTATGTAACTTAATGCACATAAAAATTGTTTTTGCAAAAAATTGAAATAGTAGAATAGAATAACTATAATTTACTTCCTTTAAACAATTAGTTTTTCTTTGATTTCAATCTAAATGAAAATGAAATTATTTTTTTTTCTAATTTAAAAAAAAAAAAAAAATCAAAAATATTGTTTAATACAGAAGAATTATCAATTTAGTAATAAATTTAATTCTATTAATATATAAAATATATTTATGTTTTTCTAAGGAAGGAATTAGATTAAGTACCTTTGAATCATTTCTATATTTTATTATTTTTTATTATAACTTACTATTTATCAATCATAATCACTATTTTTTTTATTTTTTTCATTTATATATATAAATTCTACACAAAAATGAATTTAGCAATCATTTAATTTTGAAAAACAAATTTATAATAAATTTTCATAAGATTTTTTTTTCTCGTTTTAAAAATAAGCAAAATGAGTGCAGCTCAAAATAATGCTATTTATAATACCTCATTTGTTATGGATATTAGTGAGAATTCAGATCTTTCAGAAAAAGTTACCCCACCTGTACCTACCAGTGAATCTAATTTAATCATTAAAAACGAATATTTATTTATGTTAGTACTATCCATAATTTATTTAATATTAGTTCTTCTCATTTGCTTCCTTGATCTTTTAAGCAATAAAAAAAAAGATGATGTAAGATTATGTTTATATATATATATATATATATATATATATTTTCTCTCTTTTTCCAATTATTTATTTTAATTAAAATTAATTTTCTGTAAAAAAAAAATGAAATTATTTGTTATAATATGATTTTAAAATTTTTTATAGATACGGAAACGATCACTATTTACAGGAAATCTCATGAGAGAGCAAATAGAATATAGGACAACAGAAATATAATAAGCAGTCATAGAAAAATAAGAAAAATGTTTACAGAATATTATAAAAATTAGTTTCAAAAGTATATTACTCTATATATATATATTTCGTTTTCTTATAATTTTATTGCTTAATGAGCACCTCTAATTATTTTATTTAAATTAATATTATATGGATTAGAAAAAAAAATACAACTTAAAATTTTATCTAATTTTTAAATTAAATTATGAAACATATATATCAAAATGAAATATTTCATGGTATTTTTTACAAAAAGGATATGATATATATATTTCTATTTATTATTTATGAAAATATAAATATAAATTACCTAATAATTTTTTTAAAATTATATATTTAATATTAAACTACAAATATTTGGATGAACTTATATTTAACTACTAAAAATATATTCATAATTTTTTTAAAAATTAATGTCAATTTTTCTATTTAAATTTCACCCAATTTTTTATTTTTATTTAAAAAGTAACTTATAAACAAATTAAAAATAAGATACCATATCATAATATTCCTTCTTCGAAATGCTTATCTTTAGAGTACACATTTAAAATTATTTTATGAAATTGTATATTCTACACTTTTGAAGTGAGTGAAATTCTTATTCAATTAGTAATTAAAAATCATATTTATGAACTTTTTTATATACAACTTTAGCATAACTTAAACGCTTAATAAAATATATAATAAATGGAAATTATGTTGTTAATGTTTTTATTTGTTTCACAATATAAAAATAATTAATACGAAATTCATTAATTACACAGTAAGATGTTAAACAAAAATGCTACATATCTCTCATCTTAGAAAAACATTATTTAAAAAAAAATTATTTATTAAAAACAAGTTGTTGAATTCTTTTTATTTTATAGAAAAAATAAATTTCTTTCTCATTGAGATTTTGTATGTTATTTAATTTTTAATTGTATTAATATGTGAAACATATAAATGTTTTATTTTACACTTCTTAATATGTACTTAAGATCCTGAGAAAATTTAATAATCATTAATGAAACTATTATAAATTTTCTTTTAGATCAAAAATAAATTAGTTAATATAAAATATTTTTTAAAGAATAAATTAAATAAATTCATTTTGCTGGGTAAAATATACTTAATGTTTATTTGAATACATAATACACTCTTCTATTTGAATTTTTTTTTTATTTTTTTTATTGTTTTTTCTACATTTTGAAACATCATAAATTTTTATTTATAATCTAATTCACCTTTCATTTATTTATTATCTCATTAAATTTTATATAAACAGCTATTTTTATGTAAATAAGTATAATTTTAAAAAAATCAGTTGAGAACTTTGTAGAACTCTTTATATTTTATTTTTTATAATTCCTTTTGTTTTATATAAAAAAAAATATTTATATTTCGATTAAAATATAAGTTATTCTATTATATTATGAAAAAAAAAGTTTTTGAATCATCTTCAAAAAAAAAAATTTATTTGCAACAAATTAGATGCTTTCTAAAGATTATTAAAAAATAAACCTATTAACCTGATTTATTAATAGGTTACTCATTGACTTTGACAAAGTACTAAAAAAAAAAAAAAAATAAAATAAAGAGGATGTAAAGTGATATCTACTAATTTTAATTATTGTAAAAATAATTTTGTAATAATAAGTAAACTTTATATAATTACAATTCATAGCATGAAATAAATAGTTTATTTCATATAATACTTTAATTTTTTCAAATAAATAAATAACAGTTTAATTTATTATTATTATTATTATTATTAACATAATATTTATTTTATAAAAGATAATTAATTAATTTAACAAAAATTTATACTTATTTTTATTGAAACTTAAATCGTTCCTATAATAACCTTTGAATATATATAAAATAATATTTTTAAATAAGATAGGAATTTTCTATTAGAGTTATTAAAAGTCCTTTTAAAAAATTGTACTTAAAATTAACAAAAAAATAATATTTTTGTCTATCTTAACATAGAATTAAAATCCATTATTCATCTCTTTATTTATTGACTGTTCATATACTTTTGTTGTATCTTAAACAGTCAACTTAAAAAGAGTATATGGATAAATTTCTACTATATTTATTTATTATAAAACCATTTATAGATAATTATATGCTCTTTATATAATTATGCTATTGGTCAGTGAATAAATTCATTGCCATTAATTAATATACATTTTAAGGTTTGTCTTAATAAAATTTGTATATACATATTCGTGGTTAATTTCATAATACTAAACAATTATTTAAAACTTAAGTAATTATGTCTCATCTAGGAGTACATTGCATGCAAAAAGTTAAGCTACTAGAACCCTGACCAACTTAGTGTGTCTAATTACTGTTTTTTTTTTAAGATATATCTCGGTTACTATTATGTTATATCTTTTTTTTGGGGAGAGAAATTGAAAAAGAAAAGTACAGTAAGTGGATTTCTTTTATTTTATTTAACTTTTATAGACTTTTATTTTCTTAAGGTGATTTTATTAATTTTGCATTATAAAATTAGAATCTATAATACAAAATTATAAAGGAATCCTAAAATTTGCTCTTTATTAACTTGTATATTCATTACTTTTATCCAAGTCTTTGAATATCCAATTAATAAATCAGCTATATAATATAAACTAAAAAACTTTAAATAAAAATTTATTCATGTTTCTATAGCTTCATTAAAACTGTTATATATTCTTAAAAATTTAAATGCAACACTACTAAAATGGTATGTAAAAAAAATACCTAATTTTTTTATTCATTAATTCATATATATATATATATATTAGATATTTTTTTATGCATAGATTTGTTAATTACCCTTTTAATGACCTTTCTGGAGTAATGAACAAAAAATTAATAAAAATTATGTAAACATATATCTGTTGATTTTAATTATTGTAAAAAATATATATTTATGATATTAATATTGTAAATCTTATATATTTAGTTTATATAACCGATTTATTAATTGCTTGCTTAATGGCTTTGCTAGGGTATTAAACAACAAATTAATAAACGGTACATATAACTAAATAAACAGATTTTTTTGTGTATTTGCTTATTCTTACAATAGATATAAAAATATTTATCTCTTATAGCACTTAATTTGAATTAAGCAATTTTGTATTGCTTAACAGACATATAATTACTTTAACAAGGGTATATTTATTTACAAAGAATAAAAATATTCTTTTAATTTAGAAGCGAATACATATAATTAAGTTATAACTAATAATAAAATTAAATTCTAAATTATTCACTGTTATTTTAAAATACACAAACCGAACACAACACATGTGTTATACTTTTTATTTACTAACAGAAAAATAAAAACTTTTCTCATTGTTACTTTTCATACTTTAATTTTTATACAAGCAAAAATTATTTCTTCATTTGTCATTTAACAACTAACAACAAAAAAAAATTAAAAATTTTTTTTTTTAACTAGCATCACTGCATCACTGGTATTTTCCTAAATAGTAAGCTAACTTTATACATTATAAAGTGTTAATAACATCATTTATTAACCAATAAATAACTGAGCAATTATTGCCTCAGAAGCATTTATTTACTTTAATAAAAATATGTATTTTTATTAAAAGCTTTAATCCTCGTTAAAATTATTGATTATGCAAAATAATTAACTAAAACAAGCAAATAACTTTATAGTTATTAACAGTATTTATAAAAAACAAAAACAAATTAAACACTAATTAAAACAAAATCCCTTTTATTTTTCTTTTAAATTTAGAATTCAATTTTTTATCGTTTAAAAAAAAATTAATTTGACCTTACAGCAGATATAATTATCCTAAAAATTCATAAAATTAATTCCACAGAATATGTTCTTTCATTATTATGAAAAAAATTTAACAAAAATAAAAAAAATAGTTTTCTTTTTTTTTTCTCTCTCTAAGATCAGAAAATATGCCTATTTATTCACTATTTTTTATATAGATAACAACCTATTATATTATAAGAGGTTAATAATATCCTCTATTAATCACAATATATATATATACTTTTATGTACTTATATTAATACTCATACCATATTATATATATTTTATTATGCACATCTTTTTATATGCACCTTAATATAATCATCTCTTTATGCCTATATGTGTAGGCATTCTTTGTATACATCGCCTAGTATAACATTCCTATATACGTATTTTTGTATATGCATCTTTTTTAATATATTGTATATACTATAAACTTTTTATATGTAATCCTTTTCATTACATTAAAAATTTAAAAAGTTCACACTTTTTTATATTTATTCCAATATTATTATCAATAAGTAATTTAGATACTTTACTTAATACTTCAAAATATTTATTTAATGTTTTCATAGGAATGATGATGTCATCAATATATATAACTAAGTAATTTTCCTAAATTAATACTATAAAAGTATTTTTCATTATTCTCTGGTTAATAAAATTAGTTATTAACCTTTTGTAGTACACTAAGCTAGTTTACTATTTGTGTACGTACAAGTTAGCCATGCACTGACGCTAGTTAATAAAAAATAAAGTTATTTTTTTTGTTTGTTTATTTTTATATATATACATCTTTGTAATAAAAAAAAAAAAATTAAATATATTTTTTTTTTTGTTGTCGAAATTACTTTTTTGTTATGTTATGTTTTAATTTTTGTGTTTTAAAAAATTAAAAGAATAAATACTAACTTATTAAAACTTAAGAGATAAAAGAAATGTTTCTGTATTATTCAATGTATATTTTTAAATAACATTGAATATAATAAAATTTTGACTTTACTAATTATTATAGTTTATCTGTATGCTTTTAATTAAAAGAATAAGTAATTCTTTGTAAATAAAAACTCATTTATAATAATTAAAAAAAAACTAATATATATATAAACGTATATTTAGTTATACAATGCTCTTTATTAATTTGTTTGTTTAATACTCTAGCAAAGTCATTAAACGGGTAATTAATAAATCAAATACTTAGATTATTACATTAAAATGTATAAAACATATTTAAAGTTATATCGTAAAATGTTTTAGTAATATATTCTATTAATAACAATAAACATGAATTTAAATTAAAATCATCTAAATTTAATCTGAAATTTTAAAATATTGAAAGAATTCAAAGTTATACAGCTAAATGGATAATTATACCTAAAAATAATGAAACTAATGTTCTAAAATTTATAACATTGCACAATAAAAAATCATTGTGATTAATAAAAGGATTATTAAAATTTTTCTCGATCCTACAAAGTGAATAAACAAAAAATAAGGCATACTTTTAATTATCTCACAAACCAATATAATAAACACTAAACAATTAACTATCTGGTTAATAAAATATGTTATTAACCTTTTGTAGTACACTAAGCTAGTTTAATAGTCGTGTACGTACAAATTAGCCATACACTGACGCTAGTTAATGAAAAAAAAAAAAATAAAGTTACTTTTTTTTTTTGTTTGTTTTTATTTACATACATCTTTATAATTAAAAAGAAAAAAATTAAATTAATTTATTTTTTTTTTACCATTAAATTATTTTTTTTTTTTGTTGATGTTTGTTTGTGTTTTAAAAATTAAGAATTAACTTTTACTTATTAAAAATTAAGAGATAAAAGAATTATGTTTATGTTATATTCAATATATATTTTTGAAATAACATTGAATAATATAAATTTTTGACTTTATTAATTGTTATACTTTGTCTGTATGTTTTTAATTAAAAGAATAAGTAATTCTTTGTAAATAAAAACTCATTTATAACAATTAATAAGTTTATTAAAAGAGTAATAAAATTTTACTCAGTCATAAATGCTCTTTATTAATTTGTTTGTTTAATACTCTAGCAAAGTCATTAAACGGCTAATTATTAAATCATTAATTTAACTTTCAATAAAATAAAATCTTTATTTATGTTTACCTAGACATAAAAAAAAAAAATAGTTATCGAATCTTGTACTAAAACCATAGTTCATTTTTTTAACGAATAACTATTCTTTATGCTTATTACTAAAAATTTTATGTTTTTACTTAAATAATAAGATAGAGTATATATATATATTATTTATTTATGCATTTTTACTTATATATACATATCCGTATCTATACATAAGATGCTATTAATTTCTATGGACATATGTTCTCTTAAATCTATAAAAAAAAAAGAAAAACATATATCTATTTATTTAATATAGTTAAGTTTTGTAATATTCTTTTCTTTTAAAATTTTACAATATATTTTTATCGCATATCGTAAAAAATAGGAATATGTTAAAAGATACATATATAGAAACAAAATACATAGAGTAAAATAAAAGTCTTTATATAAAATATATCTTTCATTAATAATGACGTAGTTTCAGTTATTAAAAATATATTAAAAAAACATGAGTGTTAAAATATGGCAACAATGAAAATAGTATATTTTATATTATTCAAATGACAAAAACATACAAACTTTAGTGCTTTATAAAGAAAATCCTCATTAAAAAATTTGTATTTAATCAAATAACAGAATATATTCAAATTATGCTATATCGTATATATGTACATGCATGCATATATATATTAATTATCAGAAGATAATTTTAAGAAAATTGATAGTTAACATTAGTATATTATATTGCAAAATTAATTATCAATAACAAAAGAACATGATATTATATTGCTTTGTTTCGAGATAGATCTTTTTAGGAAAATAAAAAAAATTTTCTTTAATTTACTAAAAAAGTAATTCTAAAATTTTTTCATTTTTTTTTTAATAATTTAATAGCTTTCTTATTGTATCATTTCTTTTTATTCTTGTATTCAGCACTTGATAATTATAGTGAAATAGTCAATATTATTATTAGTTATTTATATAAAATCATTCTGAAAATAAAATGATCTCTTTTTTATTTATTATTTGTTTTTAATACATTGAAATGAGTAATACCTTTCTTCATAGTTAATTTAAAGTTATATGTCATCTAATTAAAATTACAAAAATGAATAAAATAAAAAATAAACACAAAATTCTATAAATATTCATTTTTATCTTGATAAAAAAATTTATAAATAAAAATGTTTTTTTATAATATTTATTATCCTAAATTATATTATATATAAATAAATAATAGTAAAAAAAAGTCTTATCTTTATATACTAAAAAATTCTTAAGCAAATTCTCTAAAATCTTGATATTTTTTTTTCTTAAATTAGCATGAAATCCCTACGTTATGTAATTTTCTTTTTTTTTATATGCAATTTATGAAAACTTGAAATATAATATTTCACCATAATTTAGAACTTTATATTCAATCATCATTAAATATAATCATATCCACAAAAGAAAAACATTCATTCTTATAATATTATGCACATATTTTCATCTATTGATATTCTTTATTATTTGTATACTATACCTTGATAAAAAGTAAAATAAACGAATACTGAAAATGTTATTCTTCTAATAAATACTGTTAAGTTTTTCCTTTTATTTATTATATATTAGCAAATAAAATTAATCTTTATTAAAATTTAAATACCTAGAAAATATCCTACTTAAAATAATATATTAATTGAAGAAAAAAACTTAAAATGAGAAATAAAAAATAATAATTGTTTCCTCGAATTTTCTAAAACTTTTTTTTATCTCCTTTTAAATAATATATGAGAAAAAATATTTTTAATATAACAAAATGTGTTCATTCACAGTCTATTGATAAAATAATTTAGATAATTATTGTAACTTCTTTAATGATGAAATGTGCATTTCTTATATCTATTTTTAAGCATAAATTTATATCTTAATAAATGGACCACAAATTATTACAAAAAATTAAAAGATGATATGATTAATATTTTAAATCATATATCATTACTCTTTATATAGACAACTATTAATGTATCGAAGTAACTCAAAAAATATATGTTTTTATTTTATGTAAATTATAAATATATTACCTGAATTATATAGTTACTATAAATTTAAATTTTAAACATTTTTCACAATGTATTATAAATATCAATACTATAATTTGATATCTGGTTAATAAAAGGTATTATTAACCTTTTGTAGCATGCTAAGCTAGTTGCTAGTTGTATACGTACAAGTTAGCCATGCACTGACGCTAGTCCTATAAATTAAAAAAAAAAAAAAAAAAAAAAATATAAAATTATTTTTTTTTGTTTGTTTATTAATATATATATACATCTTTGTAATTATAAAAAAAATTAATAATATTTTTTTTTATAAAGTTTTTTTTTTTTGATGAGAGATCATGTTATGTTATGTTTTAATTTTTAGTGTAAATAAAAATTATAAGAAAGAAATGTTAACTTATTAAAACTTAAGAGATAAGAGAAATATTTATGTATTATTCAATGTATATTTTTGAAATAACATTGAATATCATAAAATTTTGACTTAATAAATTGTTATAAATTATTTGTATGTTTTTAATTAAAAGAAGATATTAATTCTTTGTAAATAAAAACTCATTTATAACTGTTAATAGGTTTATTAAAAGATGCAGTAAAATTTAACTTCAATTAAATATTATGCATCATAAGAAAACAGTATATATATATAATAAAAACGAATATATATACATAAACGTATACTTAGTTATACATGCTCTTTATTAATTTGTTTGTTTAATACTCTAGCAAAGTCATTAAACGGGCAATTAATAAATCAATATCCTAATAACACTCTTAAATTCATGTCTTAAAAAGAAAAGAAAAAAATATAATAATTATAATGAAAAAATAAATTTACAAACACATATGCACTATATATTTAAAAGTAAAGGTAATCATGTAATTATGGGTAACAAATATATAT
>NW_021628523.1:0-15971 GCF_900005765.1 Plasmodium relictum
AGATGTATGTATATATATATAAATAAACAAACAAAAAAAAAAATAACTTTATTTTTTTTTTTTTTTTATATATATATAGGACTAGCGTCAGTGCATGGCTAACTTGTACGTATACAACTAGCAACTAGCTTAGCATGCTACAAAAGGTTAATAATACCTTTTATTAATCACTTTGCTAGAGTATTAAACAAACAAATTAATAAAGAGCATGTATAACTAAGTATACGTTTATATATATATATATATATATTAGTTTATATATATATATACTTGTTTTTATTATATATATAATGGTTTCTTATAATGCATAATATTTAATCTGAGTTAAATTTTACTGCATCTTTTAATAAACCTATTAATTGTTATAAATGAATTTTTAATTACAAGAATTAGTGTCTTCTTTTAATTAAAAAACATACAAACAATTTATAACAATTAATAAAGTCAAAACTTTAATTTACTCAATTTTATTTCGAAATATACAATGATTATAACAAAATTATTATAAGTTTTATCTTCAATTTTTATGAATTAAAAATTAAAATTATATTTATATTTATTATTTCTTAAAATTTCCCCCAAAAAAAAAAAAATAAACAAACAAAAAAAATATATATATATTTTTTTTTTCATTAGTGTCAGTACATATTAGTTTGTACATACACATACAATAAACTAGCTTAGTGTACTACAAAAATTATAATATCTTTTGTAAATCAGTCAGTGCATGGGTAACTTGTATATACACGAACAGTAACCTAGTATAGTGTACTGAAAAAGGTTAATAATAGCTTATATTAGCCAGATGCATAATAGTTAATTTGAATTAAATTTTACTTCATCTCTTTAATAGGCATATTAAACTGTTATAAAGAGTTTTTATTTACAAAGAATTAGTTTATTCTTTTAATTAAAAATATATATACAATTTATAGCAATTAACAAAAGTAAAAACTCTAATTTATTCAAGGTTATTTCAAAAACATACATTGAATACAACATAAATATTATACCTTTTCATTAATTAAATTTTTCATGTAACAAAAATTAATTCTTTTTTTAATTCGAACAAACATCAACCCCAAAAAAAAATAATTTTATTTTATTTTATTTTATTTTTTTTTTTTTTAAACTAGCGTTAGTGCATGGCTAATTTGTACTTACACGACTAGTAAACTAACTTAATGTACTATAAAAGGTTAATAACTTCTTTTATTAACCAACTGGTTAATAAAGGGGATACTTTTTTCTATATTATTAAAATAGTATTGAGATATGTGAGAAAAAAAAAGACATAAATAAGCACAGTATTTCAAAGGAGAGATGAATTATTTTTTTAAAATAGTCTTACTCAGATAAATCTATATATTTTATCTTTAATCTTTTTTCTGAATAACAATTTAATTTTTTCTTTCAGAGAAAAAGAAAGGGAACATTTTTATTATCTCCGAGAGATTGATTAATTTAAATAAAAAATTAATAATTTATATAATCCTTTATTAATTAGATACTAAATGACTTAGCTAGAATATTGAATAAACAAAATAATAAGGAGAATGTGGAGAAGTCTCTTTTGATTTTTTTTATTATCAATATATGTTTAAGTAAAAATGTTTTTTAAGTCAATAATATTAAAATATAATTGAATATAATATGTTCAAACATATAAGAATTTAAATATTAATATAAGCAAAAACTTTTGGTTTTTCATTAAAAATTCTCAAATTAATTTTATTTGTTTTAAAAATTAATTTGATTTAACAACAAAAATTATTCAATTCAAAAATATACAATTATTTTCATTCAAAATTATTTCTTTTTCATCAAATAAATAATTTTTTAAATAAACAAGAAAAAATGAGATATTAAAAAATTAAAAAGAAAGACTATAAAAATAACTTTTTTTTTTCATTTAGCTGGAGAATATGCATGGCTAACTTAGTATTTTCCTCATAAGTAATTGAGTATTATTTCATAAAAAATTAATAATATTTTTTATTAACCACGTATATACCCAAAATATGGAATTATGTAAAAAAAAAAATTTTTTTATGTATGTGATTTATTATCTTAATACGTTTAATGACTTTGATAGTGTATTGAATAAACACATTAATAAAGATTATACATAATGATCTCTACTTAATTTTTATATTATAATATTAATTATTATAAGATATTAACAACTATTTACAAATTATACTAAATTTCATTAATTATTTGCCATTTTATCAATAAATTTCCATATTCACCTATTTTAGAAGATATCAAGCAGCAATATTATATAAATAAATTTTTATTTGTATACGCAAAACACGAGGAAAGATACATACTGAAAAGAAAAAGAAAAAAAATTTATATGTTTTTTCTATGATGCTGACTATAATAAGAAAAAAAAAATAAAAATGTACAAAAATATTTTTATTACTTCTTAGCAAAAAATTATTTTTTTTAATTTCTTTTTTTGGATAATATAATGAGGAATTTAACTTTTGATCTTGATGCTTGTTATTTAATGTGTATTAAAATGCAAGTTGCATTATACGATAATAACAATGTATTGTATAAGTTGTAAATAACTAAGTTTATATTAAGTTTAATTTATAAATAGAAAATAATATTTTATAATAAATAATATTATAATATAAAAATTAAATAGAAGTCACCCAACATTCTCTTTATTGATGTCCTTGCTCAATATACTTACAAAGTCATTGAACGAGTAAGATAATAAATCATCTCTATATATATATCTATTATACTGTAAGCACTTCTATTTATTTTTTTATGAATTTTATGCTTTTGCTTATTTGGATTTTGTTCTTTTTTTTATATAAATTATTCTAAACGTTTATACTTTTTTATTTTTATTAATTTCCTGTTTTTTAACTTTTTTTTTTAAACATTTATAGTATTATAATAAAAAAAATAAATAATTTAGTAATATTCTTCTAGATATAGAAATTTTTTTTTTAAATTATTATTTAAATTAAGGGCAATTCTTTTTTATGTATTACATACACTAGATAAACAAATATTTTATAAAAAAAAGAAAAAACAAGGAACTATGTACAATTGTATATTTTTATATTAAAAATAACACATGTTCAAACTAATATTTCAGAAATAAAAAAAATAAATATCTAATAGTACTAAAAAAATTTTTTTTTACACTTAAATTATAGCTTATTATTTATCTTTTTACTATACGAAAATTTGTATTTCTATTAAAAATAATTATTATTTATATATATACTGGAATGCTCATTTTCATTATAAATGTGGTTGATAAAAGCTATTATTACCCTTTATAAAATAAGCATAGCTATATATATATAGAATTGGAGTTAGTACTAGGCTAAGTGCAATAAAACATATACTGAACAGAGTTATTGGTTAAAAAAATTTGTTATTAATCTTTTGTAGTACACTAAGCTAGTTTACTACTTATGTACGTACAAGTTATCCATGCACTGACGCTAGTTAATAATAAAAAAAAAAAAAAATAAAATTATTTTTTTTGTTTGTTTATTTTTATTTATATACATCTTTGTAATTAAAAAAAAAATATTAAATATATTTTTTTTTGTTGTCGAAATTTTTTTTTATGTTATGTTTTTAATTTTTGTGTTTTAAAAATTAAAATAAGAAATGTTAACTTATTAAAACTTAAGAGATAAAAGAAATGTTTATGTATTATTCAATGTATATTTTAAAATAACATTGAATATAATAAAATTTTGACTTTATTAATTATTATAGTTTGTATATTTTTAATTAAAGGAATAAGTAATTCTTTGTAAATAAAAACTCATTTATAATAATTAAAAAACTAATATATATATATATAAACGTATATTTAGTTATACAATGCTTTTTATTAATTTGTTTGTTTAATACTCTAGCAAAGTCATTAAACGGGCAATTAATAAATCAGTTATATAATTATCATAATGTTTCAAGCAAATTAAAATTAAAAAATTCAGAAAAGATGAATTACTTTAAAATTTTCAAATATCTCAAATTGAAAATAACCTTTTTTTAATTTTTTTCTTTAATCTGCTTTTACATAATTATTTTATAGTTTTTATAAAAATATTTATTATAAATTTTATATAAATATACATTCAGTAGGTAATAATATGCATAGTAAAAATTTTAAATAACAAAAGTAGCAAGTATCGAAGAGAAGAAATACTTCTGAAAGTAAATTAAAATATTTGTATGTGCAGTGAAATATTAAAAGGGAATATATTTTATTAAATGTAGTATTTTCTTTTTATGTAAGATTTTTATTAAGTATTATGTATATTTTATTTGTGAATATTTATGCATTTAGATATTTAAACATTTAAGTAATGGTCAGTAAATAAATTCATTGCCCTTATGGTTAATAAAAGCTATTATTAACCTTTTTCAGTACAATATGCTAGGGTACTGTACGTGTATATGCAAGTCACCCATGCACTGACTGATTAACAAAAGATATTATAATTTTTGTAGTACACTAAGCTAGTTTATTGTATGTGTATGTGCAAACTAATATGTACTGACACTAATAAAAATAAAAAAAATTATTTTTTTTTTTTGGTGTGATAAAATTTTCAAGAAATAAAGATATATTTATCTTATATAAAAATAAAAGATAAAACTCATATTGTTTTTATTATGATCAATGCATATTTCGAAATAACATTGAATAAATTAATAAACTTATTAAAAGATGAAATAATATTTAACTCAATTAAATATTATGTATCATAAAAATTATATATATATATATATATATATATATATATATATATATATATATATATATATATATATATATATATAAATTAATATATATATATAAACGTATATTTAGTTATACATGCTCTTTATTAATTTGTTTGTTTAATACTCTAGCAAAGTCATTAAACGACCAATTAATAAATCACCTTAATTAACATGTAGTTTTAATAATTCTCTTGATAAAATTTATTTTATGTGTGCTTTATTAATTGAATAGTACTAACCAATTAGACAAATTTTTAAATTTTGTCTTATCTAGTATACATTACATTCAATGTTTAAGGTATTAGAATAGTGACCAACTTAATGTGTTTAATAGAATTTTTTTTTTAGACACATCTCGGTTACAAAAAAAAAAAAATTTTTATTATGTCTTTTTATTTTTATTTATTTGTTTTGAAGGAATTTTTTTTATTTTTTTTTTTTGGGACAATAAAAATTTTTTTTTTATGGAGAAACATTGAAAAAGAAAAGGATAGCAGGTGGATTGCTTTTATTTTTATTTAACTTTTATAGACTTTTATTTTTCTTAAAGTGATTTAATTAATTTTGTATTATAAAAATAGAGTCTTTAATACAAAATTATAAAGGAATCCTAAAGTTTGCTCTTCATTAACTTGGATATTCATTACTTTTATCTAAGTCTTTGAATATCCAATTAATAAAAAAAGTGACTTTAAATTAAACTTGCATATAATAGAAGTAATAAAAACCAATTACAATAGTATATTCATTTATACTTTTTATAAATTTGCTTATTTGTTACTCTAGAAAAGTCTTTGAACAAGCAATTAATAAATAAAAATGCACTTATCACCCACATTTTTTTATTTCCTTTTTTATTTTTGATAATTAGTAGTATAAAATGTAATATCGACTATTATTTTTAACAATATATCTTATTGCTATTTAAATATTTTCTTTAAATTTCTTTTATTTAATTTTTTCAATTGAATTATTTTATTTAAAATTAATTTTCTAATATTTCTTTTTTTTTTCTAGCAATTAAATAAAATATAAAAGTAAAAATAGATCAAAATAAGTTAAAGGAAAAAAAAAACAATTAAAAAATATATATATATAAAAAGAAATATTTTATGTAACTTCAAATTTTTAAGTATTTAAAATAAACAAAATAATAATGGTTATTAACCATATATAGAATATTTATTTCTTTCTTTTTCTTTTATATGATTAGTAAATAATTTTAATTAAAAAAGTATAGAAAAAAAAATTAAAAGAACAACAAAAAAAAGGAATAGCATTCAAATAATATAAGATAAAATAAGAAAAAACCCCAAAACTATAAATTAAACAGAAATCTAATAGAAGTGAATCAATTAAATAAAAATTTTAAATATATCATTAGAAAATTAATTATAATGAGCAGTAATATTTATATGAAACTAAAATATCATTATTTATTTATTTTTTTTTTTTTTTTTGCTAAAATGTATATAATCGCTTATGAAAAGTAATAAAGTATTTAAAATATAATATCATACTCTAAATTAAATATTTTTTGTATTTTAAAAAAAAATATATAAATTATTATTTTATCATTTCTTTTTTGTAAATTAAGTGGTATTAATTTTTATTTTTTAAAAATAGAAATAAGTCAAATGTAAAAAAATAAATAAATTTCAATTTTTTATGCGATTCATTTTGCTATATATCTTAATAAAAAATTATAACTACGGAAAAAAGAAGCATCTTAAAGGTATTTTTTCTTTTTTTTGAGCTTAATTAGAATAATATTTGTACTTTTTCTATGTTCTACTGCTAGTGCATAGCATGCAACTATATTTTTATTTTTTTATTCAAAATAAAAGATTTCTCTCTTTTCTTCTTTTTTTAATTTTATTAATTTATCCTTATTTTAAAAATATTTCATATTTCAAAGTATAATATATTCAGTGCTTTCTAATTTATGCATATATAAAATTTTATTAATATTTAAAAAAACATATTTTATGATTTAAGAATTTCAATATTCTAAATATGAAAAATTTATCACAAAATTATAACAAAAAATAGAGAGAAGATAATACAATATCGAAACAAAAATTAGAGAAATATTTATTGAAATAAAGTAATGAAAATAAAATAATAATTAATAAAATAAATAATTATTAAATAATTAAAAAAAAAAAAATTCATTATAAATTATACAATTTTTTTTACAATACTTCTTTTTTTTAAAATTAAACTTAAAATTATATATTTAAATTATAAATTTTTAATTCCTTATATATCATTATAAATGACAAATTAAACTTACTAAATTGTAATAATTTAATTTAATATTTAATTACATGTGAATAAAATAGAAAATAAGAAAAAAATTTTAGATTTTCATAAAAATCATGATTTATATATTTTTATTAAAAGCAGTTTACTCAATAGTGTAAGGTAACAAAAAAAAATTAATTTGCATTTGTATATGATAATTTTCTAAAATGATTTTTTTTCCTTACTATTTTGTTAATTTATACCTTATATGACGTGCAATTATTTAAATTATTATTTAATTTTTTTTCTAAAAAATATTAATTTTTCCTAAATATAACTGCACTATTGTAAATTACTCTGAAAATAAATTATATACAACTTTTTATTATGAAATATTTACATTTCGAAAATATAACAACTTAATATAAAATCTATTGGTATAATTAGTGATCCTATAGTATCTAATAAAGAAATTAATAAAATTACAAATTTATCTAACTTAAATGTGAAAATTAAAAATAATTCTATATAAAAATAAAAATAAATAATTTTACATTTTTGACTAATATTATCATTTTTATTCATATAATTTTAATGCTATAGTATTCTCTTAACGTAAGATAAAACTCAAATTTGAAAGATTTTATGAATACATATATTTATTCTATTAAATCATTTATTTAAATTTAATAAAATACACATACATAATTACAATAAGGATTGAATGAATACTGAAAAAAAATTCAGGAAAAGAAAAACTAGAAATGTTTCAACGTATGGGTTTCATTATGACAATTGGAAGAAAAATATTACTAGTGTGATTGATTATAAAATTTATGACTTTGAGATAGAAGGAGACCTGAAAAAAAAAAGAAGAATTTGCAGAGAATTCAATGACTACATAGATGACGAAAAAGAAGAGTTTATAAAAAAAAAATGTAAGTCATTAAATGTTGAAGGAGAGTCTGCATACAAATGCAACGATGCATGGGGTGAAGTGGAACGATATATAATTGACAAAATAAAAGTGAAGTCCGATCCTAAATGTAATAGAAATCCTAGTATTTATCCAAAAGAAAAAAGAGATAAAAGGAGGGAGATAATAAGTTTCTGTGAAGATAGGGATACGCGTTTTGAAGACATGAAAAAGAAGAACAAAAGTGATGAATGTTTAAATTATAATCAATGGATAGATCAATTTAAGAGTAACTTTATTAATACAAAACCATGGAGTATAAGTGATAGCAATGGAAGTGATGAAGCTTTTACAATTTCTAACAATTGTACGTTGATCAATATGGAGATGTTTTCAAATGAGGATTGTAGTATATATAATTTGAAATCCAAACCAACTTCAAGTATATTATCAAGTCAACAAGGCTCAGATACTCATTTGGTATCTTTACAAGAAACATCTAGTAGCAATGAAACGACAGTTAAAAGTAATTCACATACTACTATCCTCAAACCTACAACATTTGCAGCCCCACGCACGGTTGCAAAGAATCCTGCACCCCTACTTTTAAGTGTATCTAAACCTATACCTTCATTTTCACAAGATACTTCACCTATATCTACAAATATAACTGAACAGAAAAATGCATCAACTCCTACAAATGTATTTATACCCACATCAGCATCTGCATCTGCAACTACACAGAAAACTCCGATTATGCTTCCACATATAAATATATCTATAAATGAATCACAAGCATCTTCTACAAGAACAAATAATGTTTCTTCAAATAATGCTACAAATCATTTTAGTATAACAAACAATAGTGCTATTATTCCTTTAAATTGCACAAATAATAATGCGTTAAATGGCACATGTAATATTTCACATTCTTTGTCTTCATCTACTCAAAATTCAGATTATAAAGATATACCCCCAAATAATTTGGTCACAATTAAGCCTACAGGAATTACGCCCGATATTACAACTACGCCTTTTATTATTCCTCTTTCAATTGGATTTGGATCATTTCTTGGAATTCTGATCCTTTTGATCTTTTTATATAAAGTAAGACAAAATTATCATAGAATTTGCGAATATTCCTATATTGATTTTATTTATTTTAGTTAAAGTATAACTACAATAAAAAAATATATTTTATTAATTTTAAATTTTTTATTAATATAACAGTGTACTCCCATTGGATCATGGCTTGGTAACCGAAGATCAAAGAAAAAAAAAAAAAAATTAAAAAAAAAAAAAAAAGTACAAATGAATAGTGAATTAAGATCTCTAGGATTTCTCGATGAAAAATCAGAGAGTAATGTGAAAAAAATTGGAACAAATAATAAGGAAAATAATTTTATATGTGAAGTTAGATTAGAGAATGAAATTAGTGCAAATGAAAGATATGGCGAAGAAGAATCTCAAAAAGATGAAAATAAAAAAAATAGGAAAAGAAAAGAAAAAAAAGAAGAACATAATGAAAGATATATAGAAACAAAGAGAAATATTTTAGGCACAAAGGAGATGTGGAAATGGAAGACTGTAATTGAAATACATATGACAGTATTAGAAGAGTGTCAAAAAGAGGAGTGGGAATTGAATAGAGGAGAATTTCTAAGCATTTGTCTAGAAGAATTCAAAGAAGATATGCATCCGAATGTAATTAACAGTAATATGATAGTGGAAACAGATCAAGAAAAAATTACTAATATTTTTTTGAAAGAAAGGCCTCTATGGAAAATATGGACGGAGTGGAATGATAAGTTGATAGAGAAATGGAAAAAGGAACCATGGTTTAAAAATTTGAAAAAAGAATGGAAAAAAGAGATAAATAAATCTATAGAATTAATAGAAAAAGAAGAGATGATAGAAGGTGCAAAAAAGGGAACAATTAACCTTATGCTAGAGAGACAAAAAATAATATGGAAGAAGTGGATACAAAAGCAAAATAAGTTACATACTTTTGATGAAGAAGAATTGTTAAGACAATTGTTACTAAAATATGCAGAAGAAGAAGAAATGAAAAAAAATATAAAAACAGTAGATAAAGAAAAAATAAAAATGGAGATAGAGAGGAGAGATAAAGAAGTTAAGGGTTCAAAAAAAAATAAATTCATATCGAGATTAAGAATAGAGATACATATGATGGTATTAGACGAGTGCAAAAGAGAGGAGTGGATATTGAACAAAAAAGAATTTCTGAAAACATGCATAGGAGAATTAAAATTACATGATAATTCAAATGAAAAAGAACTTTTAGAAGTGGAAGAAGAGATAATGAAAAACATTATATTAGAAAAAAAAAAAGACGAATTAGAGAAAATGAAAGAAGAAAAACATTTTATTGAATTGAAGCAAGAATGGGAGAATAAGGAAAAGAAATATATGAGCGAGTTGAATAAAGAAAACCTACTGGATGATAATGAAGAAAGAATTGAAAATCCCATGTTACAAAAACAAAAGATTATATGGAAGAAACATTGGGAAGAGATACATAGGAAGTTAGAGAGCGAAAATAAGGAAGAGTGTTTTATAAAGTTGATGGATGAATTAAAGAAAAGAGAAGTGAATATAAAAGAAATAGATAAAATTAATGTAGCACAAAAAAATATAAAAGAAGATGAAATTGAGAAGGAAAAAAAAAGAGAGGAATCACATGGAAAAGATGAAAAAGTAGGAAAAAAAAAAGAAAAAAAGATAAAACATATGGAAGGACAGGTGGAAAAAGCAGAGAAAAAGAGTTATATGACATTAAGAAAAAAGTTGAAGTGGAAAACTATGATAGAAATACAAATGCTAATAATAGAGGACTGTAAACAGGAGGAATGGGAATTAAACAGAGAAGAATTTTTAGAAATTTGCTTGAATGAGTGGTTAAAAGATAAGGGATCAATTGAAAATGTAATAGAAAAAGAATCCATAACAAAAGAAGAAGAAAATAGTAACATTGCATTAGAAAAACAAAGAATATTATCAGAGAAATGGATAGAAAGACAAAGAAGAACGTTGGAAATGTGGGAAGAGGAAGAATGGTTTAAAAATTTGAAGAAATAATGGAAAAAGGAAAAAAATGTATATATAAAAGCAATGGACAAAGCAGAAGTCATTGATGGATCATGTGAGATAGAAAGAAAAAAAGAATTATGGAAACAATAGATCAAGAAACAAAGAAAAGTGTTTATGAGATATGACAAGGAGATGTGGTTTAATAAATTGTTAGAGAAATATGAGAAGGAAGAAGATCGACATATAATAAAAGAAAACGAAGAAAACATAGAAGAAAAAAAAAAAAATTCAGATAAGAAGAAAGGAGAAGAAGTAATAATAAAAGAAGTAGATAAGAAAACAAAGAAAAGTTTAATATCTCATATGTGCATAGAGATACACATGGCAGTATTAGATCAGTGTAAGAAAGAAGAATTGGAGTATACGAGAAATGATTTTCTTAAGTCGTATATGGAACAAAATAAAGAAAATGAGAGATCATATGAGCATGAAATGGAAAATAAAGAAGTGGATCAAGTAAAAAAAGAGAGAGAAATGAATTTAATTATAGAAAAGAAGATAAAACAATGGGAATGTTGGAAAAAAGAAGATTGGTATCAAGAATTGAAGTTAGATTGGGAAAGGGAAAAGAAACATATGATAAAAACAGCGGATAGAATAAAAGAAGAAAAAATAGATCCCATGTTAGAAGCGCAAATAGTTCAGAAAAAGTGGCAAGAAAAACAAAGAAATATTTTAAAGAAATAGAATAAACAAAATAAACATGAAAGTTCTATGAAAAAGAACAAAGATAAAGAAAAAATAAAAGACGAAAATGAAGATGATTTAAAAGAATAGGATATTACGATATTATAAATCCTAGTACTGTGTATATTATGTATTGGTGTATTTCTAACCATAAAAAAATATACAAAATACACAAAAATAAATAAACAAATTAAAGAGAAATGCATACAAGTAAATCAGTGGTAAATAAGATATTGGTTAATAAAGGATATTATTAAACTTTTATATATTAATAATTATTCATACAAAAAATTGAGAGTTAGATATACATTATCTATTTTTAAAAAGAAAAAAAAATATATTATCATTTTTTTTTTTTTTGTCAAATAGAATTGATTTTTAAACAATAAAAATTGTATTGAAAAATTTTATTATAAAAAAAAAAATGATTTTGTTTCTATTAGTATTCAATTTTTACATATTTTTGAAATTGTATTAATAACTATAATTTAATTTTACTTGTTTCCTTTAATTAAAATAATTTTATATAATCAATAATTTTATGAAGATTTGAATTTTTAATAAAAATGAAGGTATATTTTTATAAAAGTAAATAAATACCTTTAATAAAAGTGATGAATATCCAAGTTAATAAAGAGAAAATTTCAGGATTCTTATTTATAGTTTTGTATTAAAGTTTCTATATAATACAAAATTAATAGAATTACTTTTTAAAGCTAAAGTCTATAATAAGTTAAATAAAAAATTAATTGACGCAATCCACTTATCCTTTTTCCATTCATTCATCTCTCATAAAAGTTCTCTCCAAAAAAAAACTCCTTTTAAAAAAATATACTAAAAAAATAAAAAAGACATTAATATAATTGTAACCGAGATGTGTCTTAAAAGGAAAAATTTTATTAGGCACACCAACTTGGTTATAATGATACTTCTTTAGATACTGCATTCAATGAACTCCTAGGTAAGACAAAATAAAATTTGTTTTTATTAGTTGGTTAATGATATTCAATCAAATCACACACATGCATAAATTTTTTTATTAAGAATAAACTTAAAACTGAACATTAATTAAGGGAAATGAATTTATTTACTAATCTCTAGTCAGAGAAGGTTAATAAAAGCTATTATTAACCTTTTTCAGTACACTATGCTAGGTTATTGTATGTGTATGTACAAATAGCCATGCACTAACTGGTTAACAAAAGATATTATAATTTTTGTAGTACACTAAGCTAGATTACTGTATGTGTATGTACAAACTAGTATGCATTGACACTAATAAAAAAAAAAAAAAAATTAATTATTTTTTTTTGGACGTTTGTTTGTTTGTTTGTTTTTGAATAAAAGAAAGAATAAGTTTTTATTTATAAAAACTTAAGGTATAAAATTTATAATGTTTTTGTTATAATCAATGTATATTTCGAAATAACATTGAATAAATTAAGTTTTTGACTTTATTAATGGTTATAAATTGTTTATATGTTTTTAATTAAAAAAAAATAAGTAATTCCTTGTAATTAAAAACTCATTTATAACAATTAATAGGTTTATTAAAAAATGCAGTAACATTTAATTCAGATTAAATATTATGCATCATAAGAAAACTATATATATATATGTATATATATAAACGCATACTTAGTTATACATGTTCTTTATTAATTTGCTTGTTTAATACTCTAGCAAAGTCATTAAACGTCCAATTAATAAATCAAGGAAACACAAATCAACCATGTACTGATGCTATTTAAAAAAAAAAATATTTTTTTTTATTATTTTTTTTTTGGTTATAGCATTTTGAATTGAAGAGAAAATTAATATTTCTTTTAATAAATAAAAAAAGTATATTGCTTTTGTTATGTTAGTTTATATATTTTGAAATAACAGTGAATAATTTAGAATTTAATTTTGTTATTTGTTATAAATTATTTGTGTACGTTTCTATATTAAAAGAATATATTTATTCTTTGTAAATAAGTATACATTTGTCAATGTAAATATATGTCTATTAAGCGATATATAGAATTACTCGGTTCAAGCTATATGTTATATATGTGATTTATTAAATTGCCTCTTCTATGGTTTTGTAAGAGTATTAAACAAACAAATTAATAAAGAGCATGTACAACTAAATATATGGATTTTAAGTATATATGTACTTATTTTTACTATTTATAGTAATATTTATAATATTGGTTAATAAAATTTGTTATTAACCTTTTGTAGTACACTAAGCTAGTTTACTACTTGTGTACGTACAAGTTAGCCATGCAATGACGCTAGTTAAAAAAAAAAAAAAAATAAAATTATTTTTTTTTGTTTGCTTAATTAAAAATATATATATCTTTGTAAAAAAAAAAAGAAATATAAATTAATATTTTTTTTTGAGTGGTATTTAATTCTTTTTTGTTGTTGTTATGTTTTTGACTTTTGTGTTTTAAAAATTAAAAAGAATTAATGTTTACTCATTAAAACTTAAGAGATAAAAGAATTATGTTTATGTATTATTTAATGTATATTTTGAAATAACATTGAATAAAATAAAGTTTTGACTTTATTAAATGTTTTAGTTTGTCTGTATGTTTTTAATTAAAAGAATAAGTAATTCTTTGTAAATAAAAACTCATTTATAGCAATTAGTAAGTCTATTAAAAGAAACAGTAAAATTTAACTCAAATTAAATAGTGTGCATCATAAGGAAACTATATATATATATATAATAAAAACGAATATATATATATAAAAACGTATAATTTAAACGGGCAATTAATAAATCAAATATATAACATTTAATTTGTATTAAGAAATTTTGTATTGCTTAACATATTTTACTTTTACGGGGTTTTACGGGAGTATTTTTATTTACAAAGAATAAATATATTCTTTTAATTAAAAACATACACAAAATTTATAATAAATAACATAAATTAAACTCTAAGTTATTCAATGTTATTTTAAGATACTGGTTAATAAAAAAATGTTATTAACCTTTTACAATATAAAATTAGCTTACTATTTAGAAAAATAGAAGTTAGCCATGCATTGACACTAGTTGTAAAAAAAAAAAATATATATATAGCTATATTTTTTTTTTTGTATGTTTTTATTTTACACATCTTTGTATTTAAAAAAAAAATAATAATTTTATTTCTTTTTTTTTTGGGAAGCTGTTGACGTTTATGAATTGAAAGATTATTAATTTTTAATTAAAAGATAAAAATTAATGTATAAAAAAGTATAATGTTTATATTGTATTCGATTTATGTATCTTGAAATAATATTGAATAACTTAAAGTTTAATTAAGTTATAACAAATAACTTAATTTTGTGCTTGTGTTTTTAATTAAAAGAATATGCTTATTCTTTGTAAATAAGAATGCATTGGTAAAAATAAAATAAATATATTAATTAGTAGAGAATTTCTTAATTCAAATTAAATGTTATATATTATAAATATTACCATATGTAATAAAAATAGGTATATATATTATAAATCTGTATATTTAGTTATATATGCTCTGTATTAATTTATTTGTTTAATACCCTAGCAAAGTCATTAAAAGGTCAATTAATAAATCAGATACATAAATCAAATATAACATAAACATTATACTTTTTTATACATTAATTTTTATTTTTTAATTAAAAATTTATAATCTTCTAACTTAATAACGTCAGTAACTTTCCAAAAAAAAAAAATTAAAATTAATTTTTTTTTTTAAAGTTACAAAGATGTATATACTTAAAAAAAAAAAAAGTATAGCTATTTATATATATATATTTTTATATATAACTAGTGTCAGTGTATGACTGACTTCTATTTTTAGAACTGATAAGATAATTTTATGCTACAAAAGGTTAATATATTTTTTTATTAACCAATATTATAAATATTACCATATTGATTTATTAATTGCCCGCTCAAAGACTTTGCTAGAGTATTGAACAAATAGATTAATAAAGAGCATGTATAACTAAACATACGTTTTTATGTACATATATACTTATTTTTATTATATATATGCTGGTATTTTATAAGGCATAATATCTATATTATTGGTTAATAAAAGGTATTATTAACCTTTTGTAGCATGCTAAGCTAGTTGCTAGTTGTATACGTACAAGTTAGCCATGCACTGACGCTAGTCCTATATATATATAAAAAAAAAAAAAAAAAATAAAGTTATTTTTTTTTTGTT
Organism: Plasmodium relictum; assembly: GCF_900005765.1. Taxonomy (NCBI): domain Eukaryota; phylum Apicomplexa; class Aconoidasida; order Haemosporida; family Plasmodiidae; genus Plasmodium; species Plasmodium relictum. Next base: position 15,940 of record NW_021628523.1, read on the forward strand.
TGTTTATTTATATATATATACATCTTTGTAAT
>NW_021628524.1:0-2122 GCF_900005765.1 Plasmodium relictum
CTTCTGATGTATCTTCTATATCTTTTGTAAATATGGAATCTGAATTTTCTTTAATTTTTCCCGATGGCTCAACAATATGTTCTCCATCATTATTACGTGGCTTATCATATAATTTTACTTTTCTTTCTGCTTCATTTTCCACTTCAGATTGTTCATTAGTCAATATTTGATTGTTTGTTTGACCATTATAAATTGCTTCTTCTGTATTGTCATTTTCATTTATATTCTCATGTGATGAGTTATTTTCCTTTACTGTTTCACTAGATTGATTTTCTCCATCTATATGATCAATATTTGTTTGATGTTCATTAGTCAATTTTTGATTATTAGTTTGATTATCACTAGTTATTTTTCCTCCTACATCATCATCTATATTTTCATGTGATGAGTTATGTTCTTTTGCTATTTCATTAGATTGAATTTCTCCACTCATATTACTATTAGTTGCTTGATGTTCATTAGTCAATATTTGACTTTTAGTTTTATCATCACTAATTATTTCTCTTTCTATATCATCTCCTGTATTTTGTTCTGGTAAAATATTTTCTCTTATTGCTTCACTTGATTTATTTTCTCCATTCATGTTATTACTAGTTGCTTGATGTTCATTAGTCAATTTTTGATTATTAGTTTGATTGTCACTAGTTATTTCTCTTTCTATATCATCTTCTATATTTTGTTCTTGTATAATATTTTTTTTTATTGCTTCACTAGATTTATTTTCTCCACTCATATTATGATTAGTGACTTGATGCTCATTAGTCAATATTTGATTATTAGTTTGATTGTCACTAATTATTTCTCTTTCTATATCATCTTCTATATTTTGTTCTGGTATAATATGTTCTCTTATTGCTTCACTAGATTGATTTTCTCCATTCATGTTATTACTAGTTGCTTGATGTTCATTAGTCAATTTTTGATTATTAGTTTGATTGTCACTAGTTGTTTCTCTTACTATATCATCTTCTGTATTTTGTTCTGGTATAATATGTTCTCTTATTGTCTCACTTGATTTATTTTCTCCATTCATATTACTACTAGTTGCTTGATGTTTATTAGTCATTATTTGATTACTAGTTTGATCGTCACTAGTTGTTTCTCTTACTATATCATCTTCTGTATTTTGTTCTGGTATAATATGTTCTCTTATTGTTTGACTAGATTTATTTTCTCCACTCATATTATTATTAGTGACTTGATACTCATTAGTCAATTTTTGATTATTAGTTTGATTGCCACTTGTTATAGCTCTTTCTATATCATCTTCTATATTTTGTTCTGGTAAAATATTTTCTCTTATTGTTTCACTTGATTTATTTTCTCCATTCATATTATCACTAGTTGCTTGATGTTCATTAGTCAATATTTGACTCTTAGTTTGATTATCACTAGTTATATCTTTTTCTATATCATCTTCTATATTTTGTTCTGGTGTAATATGTTCTTTTATTATTTGGCTAGATTGATTTTCTCCATTCATATTACCACTAGTTGCTTGATGCTCTTTAGTCAATTTTTGATTTTTATTTTCATTATCACTAATTATTTCTTGCTTGATGTTCATTAGTCAATTTTTGATTATTAGTTTGATCATCGCTAATTATTTCTCTTTCTATATCATCTTCTATATTTTGTTCTTGTATAATATTTTTTTTTATTGCTTCGCTAGATTTATTTTCTCCACTCATATTATGATTAGTGGCTTGATGCTCATTAGTCAATATTTGATTATTAGTTTGATCATCACTAATTATTTCTCTTTCTATATCATCTTCTGTATTTTGTTCTGGTATAATATGTTCTCTTATTGTCTCACTTGATTTATTTTCTCCATTCATATTACTACTAGTTGCTTGATGTTTATTAGTCATTATTTGATTACTAGTTTGATCGTCACTAGTTGTTTCTCTTACTATATCATCTTCTGTATTTTGTTCTGGTATAATATGTTCTCTTATTGTTTGACTAGATTTATTTTCTCCACTCATATTATTATTAGTGACTTGATACTCATTAGTCAATTTTTGATTATTAGTTTGATTGCCACTTGTTATAGCTCTTTCTATATCATCTTCTATATTTTGTTCTGGTAAAATATTTTCTCTTATTGTTTCACTTG
>NW_021628525.1:0-2113 GCF_900005765.1 Plasmodium relictum
TAATAAATCCATTGCCCTTAATTAATGTGCATTTTAATTATTTAAAATTTAAATAATTATGTCTTCTTTAGGAAAATATTGCATACTAAAAAAAAAAATGAGCTATTTGGTTAATAAAAGCTATTATTAACCTTTTTCAGTACAATATGCTAGGTTACGGTTCGTGTATATATAATTACCCATGCACTGACTGATTAACAAAATATATTATAATTTTTGTAGTACACTAGGCTAGTTTATGGTATGTGTATGTACAAACTAATATGTACTGACATTAATAAAAATAAATAAAAAAAAAAAAAATATTTTTTTTTTTTTTGGTGAGAAATTTTTAGCAAATAAAAATTTATCTTTTATAAAAAAGATAAAATTAATAATATTTTTGTTATAATCGATGTATATTTTGAAATAACATTGAATGATATAAAGTTTTGACTTTATTAATTGTTTTATAGTTTGTATGTTTTTAATTAAAAGAATAAGTGATTCTTTGTAAATAAAAACTCATTTATAACAATTAATAAGTCTATTAAAAGAGACAATAAAATTTAATTCAGTTATAAATTCTCTTTATTAATTTATTTGTTTAATACTCTAGCAAAGCCATTAAACGGCCAATTAATAAACCATTATTAGAACTTTGACTTAGTGTGTCTCATTATATTTTTTTTTTTTGACGCATCTCGGTTATAATTGTATTATGTCTTTTTTTTTATTTTTTTTTTTTGCATGTTTTTAAAAAAAAAAATATTTTTTTTTATAATAATTTTTTAAAAAAAAAGAAAGAGAATTTGAAAAAAAGAATTTTTAATGGAAAAGACTAGCGAGTGGATTGCTTTTATTTTTTTTTGAACTTTTATAGTTTTTAAAAATTTTAGTGATTTAATTAATTTTATATTATAATTAAAATCTATGATACAAAATTATAAAGGAATCCTAAAATTTACTCTTTATTAACTTGGATATTCATTACTTTTGTCCGAGTCTTTGAATATCCAATTAATAAATCAATTATGAATGTAAATTTACTTATATATAAAGCAAAAATATTTATAAAACAAAATTTCCAGTATAATTATTTATACATGCTCTTTATTAACTTGTACATCCAATAATTTGTTAATAAATGATGTTATTAACCTTTTATAGTACATTTAGTTTACTAGTATAATTACAAGTTAGACATACACAGATGCTAGTTAAAATATATATATATATATATATATTTTTAATTCTTTTTATTATCTGGTTAATAAAATTAGTTATTAACCTTTTGTAGTACGCTAAGCTAGTTTACTACTTGTGTACGTACAAGTTATCCATGCACTGACGCTAGTTAAAAAAAAATAAAAAATAAAAATAAAGTTATTTTTTTTATTTGTTTATTTTTATTTATATACATCTTTGTAATTAAAAGAAAAAAAAATTAAATATTTTTTTTTTTTGTTGTCGAAATTTTTTTTAATGTTATATTATGTATTAATTTTAGTGTTTTAAAAATTAAAATAAGAAATGTTAACTTATTAAAACTTGAGAGATAAAAGAATTAATTTTATGTATTATTCAATGTATATTTTGAAATAACATTGAATAAAATAAAGTTTTGACTTTATTAATTGCTATAGTTTGTCTGTATGTTTTTAATTAAAAGAATAAGTAATTCTTTATAAATAAAAACTCATTTATAATAATTAGTAAGTCTATTAAAAGAAACAATAAAATTTAACTCATATTAAATAGTATGCATCATAAGAAAACTATATATATATAATAAAAACGAAAATATATATATATATATATATATATATATATAAACGTATACTTAGTTATACATGCTCTTTATTAATTTATTTGTTTAATACCCTAGCAAAGTCATTAAACGGCCAATTAATAAATCAATACCTTAGCAGAATCATTAAACAGACAATTAATAAATTAATATCTGGTTAATAAAAGGTATTATTAACCTTTTGTAGCATGCTAAGCTAGTTGCTAGTTGTATACGTACAAGTTAGCCATGCACTGACGCTAGTCTTATAAAAAAAAAAAAAAAAAAAAATAAAGTTATTTTTTTTTGTTTGTTTATTTATATATATATACATCTTTGTAATTA
>NW_021628527.1:0-5775 GCF_900005765.1 Plasmodium relictum
CATTTATAGCGGTTAATAGGTTTATTAAAAGATGCAGTAAAATTTAACTTCAATTAAATATTATGTATCTGATTTATTAATTGCCCGTTTAATGACTTTGCTAGAGTATTAAACAAACAAATTAAAAAAGAGCATGTATAACTAAGTATACGTTTATATATATATATTAGTTTTTATTATATATATATATACAGTTTTCTTATGATGCATAATATTTAATTGAAGTTAAATTTTACTGCATCTTTTAATAAACCTATTAACAGTTATAAATGAGTTTTTATTTACAAAGAATTAATATCTTCTTTTAATTAAAAACATACAAATAATTTATAACAATTTATTAAGTCAAAATTTTATGATATTCAATGTTATTTCAAAAATATACATTGAATAATACATAAATATTTCTCTTATCTCTTAAGTTTTAATAAGTTAACATTTCTTTCTTTTAATTTTTATTTACACTAAAAATTAAAACATAACATAACATAACATTCATTCATAAAACTCTTCCCAAAAAAAAAAAAAATATATTTAATTTTTTTTTTTTTTTTAAATTACAAAGATGTATATATATATAAATAAACAAACAAAAAAAAATAACTTTATTTTTTTTTTTTTTTTTTTTATATATATAGGACTAGCGTCAGTGCATGGCTAACTTGTATGTATACAACTAGCAACTAGCTTAGCATGCTACAAAAGGTTAATAATACCTTTTATTAACCAGTATCATAAGAAAAAGTATATATATATATAATAAAAACGAATATATATACATAAACGTATACTTAGTTATACATGCTCTTTATTAATTTGTTTGCTTAATACTCTAGCAAAGTCATTAAACGGGCAATTAATAAATCATCACCCTAGCAAAGTCATTAAGCGGGAAATTAATAAATCAAATGTACTCTTCAACACCATAACTAACATTAGACTATTGGCTAATAAAATACATTATTAACCTATTATAGAGTAATAGTTAGCAAATTATACATAACAATATAGATATATAATTTATTAATTGCTCATTCAGAGACTTTCATAGTACTTTGAATAATCATATTAAGGAAAAGGAAGAATGGAAAAAGGAGGAAAAAATATACATATAAAACAATAAACAAAGTAAAAGTCATGCATAGAATGGATGAGATTGAAATAAAAAAAGAATTATGGAAACAATGGATTGAGAAACAAAGAGGAGTGTTTATGAGATATATCAAGAAATTGTAGTTTAATAAGTTTCTAGAAGAAAAAAAAAATTCACAGAAGAAGAAAAGAGAAGCAAGAATAATAAAGGAGAAATCATATAAGAGAATAAAGAAGAAAACGTTAATATCTCATATATGCGTAGAGATACATACAGAAGTATTAGACCAGTGCAAGAAAGAAGAATTATAGTCCACGAAAAATAGATTTATTAGATCATATATAAAACAAAATAAAGAAAATAAAAGATCACATGAACACGAAACGGAAAATAAAGAAGTGGATGAAGTATAAAAGGAGAAAAAAAAAATTAATTTTATTATAGAAAAGAGGATAAAACAATGGGAGTGTTAGAAAAAAGAGGATTAGTATCAAGAATTGAAGTTGTATTGGGAAGAGGAAATAAAGCATATGATAAAAGCAACGGATAAAATAAAAGGAGAAATAATAGATAATAAATTTTATGTTAGAAGCAAAAATAGTTCAGAAAGTGGCAAGAAAAACAAAGAAATATTTTAAAGAAGTGGAACAGACAAAATAAACATAAAATATTGATGAAAAAGAACAAAAATAAAGAAAAAAAAAAAAGACAATAATGAAGATGATTTAAAAAAATGAGATATTATAATATTATAAATTCTAGTATGGTGTATATTATGTATTGATGTATTTTTAACTTTAAAAAAATATGCAAAATACATAAAAATAAATATATAAATTAAAGAGAAATGCACACGAGTAAATCAGAGGTAAATAAAATATTGGTTAATAAAAAATATTATTAAACTTTTATATATTAATAATTATTCATACAAAAATTGATAGTTAGCCATACATTAATGTTTTAAAAAAAAAAAAAAATATATGATAATTTTTTTTTTTGCATCTATGTTAATTTAAGTTTATTTTTTTTTATATATATAATGAAAGATTTAATGAAAATTTGTTTGCTAAATCGAATTAATTTTTAAATAATAAAAATTGCATTGGAAATTTTTATAGGAAAAAAAAAGATTTCGTTTTTATTAACATTCAATTTTTACATATTTTTAAAATAGTATTAATAACTATAATTTAATTTTATTTTTTTCTTTTAATTAAAATAATTTTATATAATCAATAATTTTAATGAAGATTTAAATTTTTAAAAAAAATGAAGGTATATTTTTATTAAAGTAAATAGATCTCTCTAAAATAATAATTTTTTATTTATGTAAATTACATATTTAAAGTTTACGTTTGATTTATTACGTGGTAATTATACAACTTTAATAAAAGTGATGAAAATTCAAGTTAGTAAAGAGACATTTTTTGGACTCTTTTCTATAATTGTGTATTCAAGTTTCCATATAACACAAAATTATTTAAATTACTTTTTAAAACTAAAGTCTATAATAAATTAAACAAAAAATTAATTGATGCAATCCACTTATTCTTTTTCTATTCATTCTTCTCCAATCATAAAAATTTTATCTACAAAAAAAACTCTTTAAAAAAATATACTAAAAAAAAAATAAAAAAGACATTAATATAATTGTAACCAAGATGCGTCTTAAAAAGAAAATCTTTATTAGACACATGGTTAATAAAAAAATTGTTATTAATCTTTTGTAAAATAAAATGAGCAACTAGTCAGGAAAATGTAAGTCAGTCATGTGTTGATACTAGTTAAAAAAAAAAATATATATATAAAGTTATATTTTTTTTTTTTGTTTATTTTATTTATATACATCTTTTTAATTAAAAAAAAAAAGTTAATTTTATTTTTTTTTTTGTAGGTTGACAAATGTTTGAATTAAAAAGAGAATTAATTTTTACTTATATAAAAACTTAATATATGAAAAAGTATAATGCTTACGTTGTGTTTGGTGTGTATATTTTGAAATAACATTAAATAAATTAGAGTTTAATTTTTTTTTCTATTTATTATAAATTTAGTGTGTGCGTTTTTAATTAAAATAATATACTTATTCTTTTTAAATAAAAACGCATTGATAAAAGTGAATATATATCTGTTAAACAATATTGAATTATTTAATTCAAATTAAAATTATGCATTATATAAAAACGTATATTTAGTTATACATGCTCTTTATTAATTTGTTTGTTCAATACTTGGTTAATAAAAGATGCTATTAACCTTTTATAGTATATTAAGTTAGTTTACTAGTCGTGTATGTATAAGTTAGCCATACACTGAAGCTAGTTAAAAAAAAAAAAAATTATATATAAAATTATTTTGTTTTGTTTTATTCATTTTTATTTTATACATTTTTGTAATTAAAAAAAAAAAATAAATTATTTTTTTTTTTTTGATGAGTTGATGTTTTGGCTCGAATTAAAAAGAGAGTTAATTTTACTTATATAAAAACTTAATAAATGAAACAATATAATGTTTATGTAATATTCAATACATATTTCAAAATAAAATTGAATGAACTAGAGCTTAACTTTTATTAAATGTTATAAATTGTATATATGTTTTTAATTAAAAGAATAAACTGATTCTTTGTAAATAAAAACTCCTTTATAACAGTTTAACATGTCTATTAAAAGATGCAGTAAAATTTAATTCAAATTAAATATTATACATCGTAAGAAATCATTATATATATATAATATAAATATAAATATATATATATTTGAAAACGTATATTCATTTATGCATGTTCTTTAATTTGCTTGTTTAATACTCTAGAAAAGTTATTAAGCATCCAAATAATAAATCAATAATCTAGCAAAGTCATTGAGCAGACAGCTAATAAATCAATGAAATAAAGAATGGTAGGTGGATTGTATCAATTAAATTTTACTTAACTTGTTATAAACTTTAGTTTTAAAGAGGTGATTTAATTAATTTAGTATTATATAGAAACTATAATAAAAAATTATAAAGGATTCTTAAGTATAGCTTTTTAATAACTTGGGTATTAGTCACTTTTTATTAAATTCATTGAATAACCAATTAATAAATTATATACATATCTTTACAAATGCATTTTTTAATATCTAACATGCGCTAATAATTTTTGTATGCAATATTTTTCATTATGTTAAAATTTCAAAAAGGTAAATAAAATTTATTATTTACAAGATACAAACTTTTTTTGTGCCTTGTAATTTATCTTTTTATTTATGTAATTACTTTAAGTAAAAAGAGAATTATCACTTTCATAAATAATAAAATAACTTTTAGATTTCAACAGAGACATAGGAAGTTATATTTTCCAGTTATCATATATTTGAAATAAATCACGTTAAACTTAATAAATATTTTTTGAGTTATTACCTTATAGTTTTATTTTTTAATAAGAAATTTGAATTTCTTTACCACTGTATTAGATAATTATATCCGTCGATGCTAAATATTACATTCCTGATAATATAAGAGAAAGAGATCAATATGTTTTATATTTAGTATTTTTATTATAATTTTTCATCTAATTTCTTTTATATTAATATAACTTATAATACATATCACAAGCATTAATATATTTATTATTATTAATAATAGGCTTTTCTTTTATCCTATTTATCTTTTCTTATGTATGTTTCCTTCTGTATTTTTAATAAATAATTATCATTTTAGGTAATATTCTTGAAAAAATGGAGAACATGTAATCAATTCCAAAAAATTTAAAAATATGTTTTTTCTTTTATTGTATCATTGGTTAATAAAAGGTATTATTAACCTTTTGTAGCATGCTAAGCTAGTTGCTAGTTGTATACGTACAAGTTAGCCATGCACTGACGCTAGTCCTATATATATAAAAAAAAAAAAAAAAAAAAAAATAAAGTTATTTTTTTTTGTTTGTTTATTTATATATATATACATTTTTGTAATTTAAAAAAAAAAAAAAATTAAATATATTTTTTTTTTTTTTTGGGAAGAGTTTTATGAATGAATGTTATGTTATGTTATGTTTTAATTTTTAGTGTAAATAAAAATTAAAAGAAAGAAATGTTAACTTATTAAAAACTTAAGAGATAAGAGAAATGTTTATGTATTATTCAATGTATATTTTTGAAATAACATTGAATATCATAAAATTTTGACTTAATAAATTGTTATAAATTGTTTGTATGTAATTAATTAAAAGAAGATATTAATTCTTTGTAAATAAAAACTCATTTATAACTGTTAATAGGTTTATTAAAAGATGCAGTAAAATTTAACTTCAATTAAATATTATGCATCATAAGAAAACAGTATATATATATATATAATAAAAACGAATATATATATATAAACGTATACTTAGTTATACATGCTCTTTATTAATTTGTTTGTTTAATACTCTAGCAAAGTCATTAAACGGGCAATTAATAAATCAATCATGTAATGTGTCATTTTAGACCAACATATTTCAAACTATTTCTTTGAAAAGAGTTTTTTTCCTCAAAAATCCAACTTTCTTTTAACATTTTAAAGCACAAGAGTAATTATTAATTGCAACACACACAAAATATTCTTCTCTCTTTTTTCAATAAATAATATTGCTGATCTACTTATGTTTCTAATAAAAAGGAATATAATATAGTTAAAAGACTAATTATGCATGT
>NW_021628528.1:0-2069 GCF_900005765.1 Plasmodium relictum
ATTAAATAAAATAAAATTTTGACTTTATTAATTGTTATAAGTTGTATGTATGTTTTTTAATTAAAAGAAGATACTAATTCTTTGTAATTAAAAATTCATTTATAACAATTAATAGGTTTATTAAAAGATTGATTTATTAATTGCCCGTTTAATGACTTTGCTAGAGTATTAAGCAAACAAATTAATAAAGAGCATGTATAACTAAGTATACGTTTATGTATATATATTCGTTTTTATTATATATATATATACTGTTTTCTTATGATGCATAATATTTAATTGAAGTTAAATTTTACTGCATCTTTTAATAAACCTATTAACAGTTATAAATGAGTTTTTATTTACAAAGAATTAATATCTTCTTTTAATTAAAAACATACAAATAATTTATAACAATTTATTAAGTCAAAATTTTATGATATTCAATGTTATTTCAAGATATACATTGAATAATACATAAACATTTCTCTTATCTCTTAAGTTTTTAATAAGTTAACATTTCTTTCTTTTAATTTTTATTTACACTAAAAATTAAAACATATTATAACATAACATAACATAACTTTCAAAAAACTCCCCAAAAAAAAAATATATTAATTTTTTTTTTTTTTTTTTAATTACAAAGATGTATATATATATAAATAAACAAACAAAAAAAAAAATAACTTTATTTTTTTTTTTTTTATATAGGACTAGAGTCAGTGCATGGCTAACTTGTACGTATACAACTAGCAACTAGCTTAGCATGCTACAAAAGGTTAATAATACCTTTTATTAACCAGTTTATTAAAAGATGCAGAAAAATTTAACTCAGATTAAATATTATGTACTATAAAAAAATTATATATATACATATATAATAAAAACGAATATATATATAAACGTATACTTAGTTATGCATGCTCTTTATTAATTGGTTTGTTTAATACTCTAGCAAAGTCATTAAACGGCCAATTAATAAATCACCAATTGATTTATTAATTGGATATTCAAAGACTCGGATAAAAGTAATGAATATCCAAGTTAATAAAGAGCAAACTTTAGAACTCTTTTATAATTTTGTATTATAGACTTTATTTATAATACAAAATTAATTAAATCAATAAAATTTTTTAAATCTATAAAAGTTAAAAAAAAAATTAAAAAAGCAATTCACTTGCTAATCTTTTCATTCAAAATTTTTCCCAAAAAAAAATCTCTCTTTTCTCAAAAGAAAAATCCAAAAAAAAAATTTTTAAAAAAAATTTATATATAATTAAATTTTAAAAAAAAATAAAAATAAAAAAAAGACATAATATAATTATAATCGAGATGTGTCTTAAAAAAAAATATAATTAGACACAATAAGCTTGCCAAGGTTCTAATAGCTTAATTTTTTTTAGCATGCAATATTTTCCTAAAGGAGACATAATTATTTAAATTTTAAATAATTAAAATGCATATTAATTAAGGGCAATGGATTTATTCATTGACCACCAAAAAAAATAATTTTATTTTTTTTTTTTAAACATGCAAAAAAAAAAAAAGAATAAAAAATAAAAAAAAAGACATAATATAATTATAACCGAGATGTGTCTAAAAAAAACAATAATTAGACACACTAAATTAGTTAAAGTTCTAGTACCTTGACTTTTTGCATGCAATGTACCCCTAGAGAAGACATAATTACTTAAATTTTAAATAATTAAAATGCATATTAATTAAGGGCGATGGATTTATTCATTGACCAATTGATTTATTAATTGCCCGTTTAATGACTTTGCTAGAGTATTAAGCAAACACATTAATAAAGAGCATGTATAACTAAGTATACGTTTATATATATATATTCGTTTTTATTATATATATATATACTGTTTTCTTATGATGCATAATATTTAATTGAAGTTAAATTTTACTGCATCTTTTAATAAACCTATTAACAGTTATAAATGAGTTTTTATTTACAAAGAATTGATATCTTCTTTTAATTAAAAACATACAAATAATTTATAACAATTTATTAAATCACAATTTATGATATTCAATGTTATTTCAAAAATGTACATTGAATAATACATAAACATTTC
>NW_021628529.1:0-15748 GCF_900005765.1 Plasmodium relictum
AAATGATTGATGGAAAATTGTAAATGAAGATTTAATTAAAATAAAGGAAAAACCTTTAATTAAGAATAAAGAAATGAAAGTGGGAGATATTATATCTTATAAATTATCTGAATACGAGAGGAATCAAATAAAACATTATGGTGGAAATGGAAAATATAAACCACATTGGTCATTCCCGCATAGAGTAATATATTTTAAAAAATGGGAATCTAAAAGCCATACCCATTTATTATAGAGGCAAAGAAACACAGATTCCTTTGTCAAAGATAAAATTATTAAGCAATAAAACTAATGAAATATATGAGAAACAGATGAGAAATTTAATACAGGTAACTGATCCTCGTAAGAGAAAATTAAGTATTACAAGTGTATTAAAACCGAAAGATTATTTCGATAGTTGTGATAAAAATAACTTTACACAATTAGGAAATTTGAGTAATAAGGATAGAAAAATTAATAAAGAAATATAAAAAGGGTTAGAAGTTATAAAACAAGCCAAAGAAAGTAAAATATAGTAATATAATTACTTCCCCTAAGTGGTGGAGTATGGTTAATAAAATTTGTTATTAACCTTTTGTAGTACACTAAGCTAGTTTACTACTTGTGTACGTACAAGTTAGCCATGCACTTACTCTAGTTAATAATAAAAAAAAAAAAAAAAAAAAATAAAGTTATTTTTTTTTGTTTGTTTATTTTTATTTATAACATCTTTGTAATTAAAAAAAAATATTAAATATATATATTTCTTTTTTTTATCGTCGAAATTATTTTTTTTATGTCATGTTATGTTTTTGACTTTTGTGTTTTAAAAATTAAATAAGAAATGTTAACTTATTAAAACTTAAGAGATAAAAGAAATGTTTAAGTATTATTCAATGTACACTTTGAAATAACATTGAATATAATAAAATTTTGACTTTATTAATTATTATAGTTTATCTGTATATTTTTAATTAAAAGAATAAGTAATTCTTTGTAAATAAAAACTCATTTATAACAATTAAAAACTATATATATATAATAAAAACTAATATATATATATATATAAACGTATGTTTAGTTATACATGCTCTTTATTAATTTGTTTGTTTAATACTCTAGCAAAGTCATTAAACGGGCAATTAATAAATCAATATAACATAAACATTATACTTTTTCATTAAGTTTTTCATGTAACAAAAAATTAATTCTCTTTTTAATTCAAACAGGCGTCAATCGACACAAAAAAAAAATAATTTTAATTTTTTTTTTTAATTACAAAGATGTATATAAATAAAATAAACAAACAAAAAAAAATAACTTTATATTTTTTTTTTTTTTTAGCTAGAGTCAATGCATGGCTAACTTGTACATATGCGACTAGTAAACTAGCTCAGTGTACTACAAAAGGTTAATAACATATTTTATTAACCAGAAACTCAATGAATGAAAAAGTATAATGTTTATGTTATATTCAATGTATATTTTTGAAATAACATTGAATAAATTAGAGTTTTGACTTTTGTTAATAGTTATAAATTGTGTATATGTTTTTAATTAAAAGAATATACTAATTCTCTGTAAATAAAAGCGAATTGGTAACGGTTTAACATGTCTGTTAAACGATGCAGCATAATTTAATTCAAATTAAATATTATGCATCATAACAAACAATTACATATATAATAAAAACAAGTATATATACATATAAAAGTATATTTATTTATACACATACTCTTTATTAATTTGTTTTTTTAATACCCTAGCAAAGTCATTAAGCGGGCAATTAATAAACCAATATATAATAAAAATAAGTATATATATACATATATATATAAAGACGTATGCTTAGTTATATATGCTTTTTATTAATTTGTTTGTTCAATACTTGGTTAATAAAATATGTTATTAACCTTTTGTAGTACACTAAGCTAGTTTACTACTTGTGTACGTACAAATTAGCCATGCACGGACGCTAGTTAATAAAAAAAAATAAATAAATAAAGTTATTTTTTTGTTTTTGTTTGTTTATTTTTATTTATATACTTCTTTATAATTAAAAAAAAAATATAAAAAAAAATAAATATATTTTATTTTTTTTGGTTGTTGAAATTATTTTTTTTCGTTATGTTTTTGACTTTTGTGTTTTTAAAAATTAAAATAAAAATTAATTTTTATTTATTAAAACTTAAGAGATAAAAGAATTATGTTTATGTTATATTCAATGTATATTTTGAAATAACATTGAATAATATAAAGTTTTGACTTTATTAATTGTAATAGTTTGTCTGTATGTTTTTAATTAAAAGAATAAGTAATTCTTTGTAAATAAAAACTCATTTATAACAATTAATAAGTCTATTAAAAGAGACAATAAAATTTAACTCAGTTATAAATGCTATTAATTTGTTTGTTTAATACTCTAGCAAAGTCATTAAACGCCCAATTAACAAATCAAGTCTCTACGAATTTATAATTCTCTATAAAAAAATATTCTTACTCAAAAATATGATTATTATATGAAAAATATTGTTCCCTTTTCATTTTTATTACGTAATTAAAAAAAATTAAAATATATTTATAAACAAAAAAAATGCAACAAAAAATAAAGTAAAATGTATTTTCGTTTTCTTTTCTTTTTTTTTTATATACAAATATATAATAAAATTTGAATTAAATTATTGGCTAATAAAAAAAATTTTATTAACCTTTTGTAAAATAAAATGAGTTACCAGCCAATAAAATAGAAGTCAGCCATGCACTGATACTAGTTAAAATAAAAAAATATAAAGTTATTTTTTTTGTTTTATTTATTTTGTTGTATATACCTTTCTGTAATTAAAAAAAAAAAAAATTATTTTTTTTTGTTGTCGGTTGACGTTTGTTCAAATTAAAAAGAGAATTAATTTTTTACTTAAATGAAAAACTTAATGAAAAAGTATAACTCTTATGTTATATTCAATATATATTTTTGAAATAACATTGAATAAATTAGAATCTTGACTTTTGTTAATTATTACGAATTGTATGTATGTTTTTAATTAAAAGAATAAACCGATTCTTTGTAAATAAAAACTCCTTTATAACAGTTTAACATCTCTATTAAAAGATGCAGTAAAAATTAATATTCAAATTAAATATTATGCATTATAAGAAATCATTATATATATAATAAAAACAAGTATATATATATTTAAAAACGTATATTTAGTTATACACGATCTCTATTAATTTTTTTGTTTAATACTCTAGAAAAGTCATTAAGTAGGCAATTAATAAATTAATTATTAAGGTATATTCTTAAACACCACTTGCGCATATTAATCTCTTTAAATTACTAATTCATTTATCTAAATAGGTTAATAATGCTTTTTGTTAACAGATAAATTATTTCACATTATTTTAAATTTCACTTATTTGGAATATTTTTCATGATTTAATCTAAACCCCATTATCAATATTCACAACATAAGTCACATTTTATAGTACATCTTGGAGAATTATTTATAAAATTGCTTAGAACATTATAATAAATATTACATTGCCGCTCACGAAGCAGTCTACATTAAAAATGAAATTAAGCTATGGTTTTTTTTCTTTTTAACCGAAATGATATATCTATATATACTTAAATGTACATTTATTTATGCATCTATCTTGGGAAAAAATCACATAAATTTTTTAAATTAATTGTTCAAGAAAAAAAAAAATTCTTACAATATGCTCAAAAAAATAATTTTTAGAATAAATGTAGCACTATTTACAAAAATATATTTTAAAAAATTAACATTAAATATCAATCTAAAACCATTTTATGACTTTATGTTATAAGCTAAATATAATTCAATTAAAATAATTTCTCCTCAAATAATAATTTATTTAGGGTTGTTTTTATAAGAATAGGGTACTTTTTTAAAATAAAATAAAACTTTAAAAAAATAAACATCAAATAAATGGATATAATTCAGAATATATTATAATTTCATATAAATATATCTATTATATATATACAAGTCAAATATGATTGTGTGAAAAAGTGTATAGTAATTTTCTCTTTATTATACTTTATATTTAATAATTTTCTTTCAGTATTATTTTTAAATTTTAACTAAAATTATATTAATATTAATGAAAGATATTCCTAAAACCATTCATTTCTAATTTTATTATAGAGAATGAAAAATATATGCTAAAAAAATTTTTTTTAATATTTTTTGTTCTCTTTCACTTCCATTACTTTTTTCTGCTTAAATTATATTAAAATTGGAGAATTTTTTTTTTTTTTTAAAGCTTTTGTCTTTAATTTTTATTATATATATATAATTAATTCATAAAAAATGTTTTAGAAGACCTCTAGTTGTATATATGCATGTATATGCATATAATAAAAAGTTTATATTTAAATCACATTCTTTAATTACATAAAATTATATACATTTTTCTTTTTTTTATTACGTATTATTTTATTTATTCTGAAATATATACTTTTTATTAATTTATGATTTTTATTTACCTTAATTTGTCATATTTCTATAAAGTAAAATAGAAAATTTGTTACCTCTTATTTTTTCTTAAATTCCTGATTTTTATTCTGAATTTAACTCTATTATTGATTCATACCCATTTCCTGATTCTAATATTAACTATGATTTTGATTCATATATATACTTTAATTATGATTTTGATCTTATCTGTATCATTGATTCGTATACATTTCCGGTCACCACTCATTATGTTAACCATCATTTCTGATATATATTCTCAATAATTTCTCCTTGAATAACTTCAAGTAAACCCAGGAAATATATGATTGAGACAAGTATGATGTTGCATTGATTCTATAGAAAAAATATAGTTCCCTAAATTTATAATATATTAACCCTAATAAATTTATGAAGTTTCCTTTTAAAAACATTCTTATATTACCGTGAACCAATAAACCCATATATTTATTTTCCCTTCATTAATCAAAACATAAAAATAAAATTTATTTATAAGTACAATCTTTATATTATACATTTCATTAAAAAAAAAACAAAATAAAATAAAATAAAGTTCCTATATATTGAGGTACTTCTTTCCAAAACAAAACAGAACCTTATTATTTTTCTCCACCGAAATATTATCTTTAGATTATATAAACTCCCTCCTTATGGAATATATAAAAAAAATAGAATGAATAAGATGTGTCTCTTTTAATAGCTACTTATAATTCCAAGAAATAACTAATAAAACTTCGTAAACCCATGTAATAATATAAAACTTTTCCTTCATTATAAAAATAATAAAATACTTTAAAAATATATTCTAACACTCTTTTATTAATTTCCCTTGATTTATTAAAAATATTATTATTATACACATTGCAGACTTATCGATATATATTTTTTTGTATTTATTTTAGGTTAAGAATCTACTTTAACATTGTCAACCTTAAGTATTTTGATAAATCTTGAAAAATTATTTAATATGTAATTTAAAAAGTTAAATTTTCTTATAATTTTAATGTAAAAGGTTCATAAATATAAGGTGATTATTTTCTATATAATTGTATTTATTTTAAAAGGTAATATCGTATACACATAGTAGTATAAAATGCTTTTTGTATTAAAATAAACGTACTTACAAAATAATAATTTATTTTATACAAATATGTATATTCTTTTATTTATTCTTTTTTTTAATCATATTTTACTAGATGCTCTTTTAATTAAATACTCTATTAAAGAGTTAATTAAACTTCAAGAAAAAAAAATTTTTGAAATTGTAATTTTATTTTTTAAAACAAATATAAACTTTTTTTTTATTTTATAATTTTTTTTTTAAATTTTAATAATAGATATATATATATATAACAATATGTGATTTTTATCATTCTTATCAAAACATTTTAGAAACAATTATTTATAACTCTTCATACCAATATTAAATTTTCTTCTTTTCATATATTTGAAAATTTAAGTAATACTTAGAAGCACTCTTTTATTTTTCACTATTTTATATACACATTCAACAATTGAATGTGCTAACTTACAAATATTTTATTCTTAACGCACATAAAAAATAAAAACTTTGTACTATTTTGTTCTTAGAAATGTAAAGGGTTTTGTTACACTATTATAGCATATTTATTTATAAAATATTAATACTAATTTTATTTGTTATACAAAATTAAAATTTTTTATACAGAGATTCTCAAGGAATTATTATAGCATATAATGCAAATATTTTTCTCATTAATATTTATAATATAAATAATATATTACTAATATCACTTTATTTTTTATGATAAAATATCTAAGTTAGGATAATGAAGAAAAATAAAAATTTTAAATTAACACTTTTAAAAAAAAAAATTCTTAAATAAATACGTCTAAAAATATAATATTTAAAATAATTAATATATATATATATAAATATAAATTATTACAATATATTTTTAACATACACTATAAATAAAAAGTAATTTAATTAAAACAAGCATTTTCCATAATATAACTTTCTAAAATTATTCTTATTCAAATGAAAATATTATAATTAAATGTTCTTGTGTAATAGATTTTTATTGTTAAAACCTAAAAAAAATTAAAAAATAATAAAAAAATTTTAAATAAAGAATTATAAAAATAAAAAAATTTCAAATATATGATATGAAAAATTTCATTAACTTTTTAACTCTTCCTAAGATTATAATTATGTCATTCATATAATAACAATTACAAAGGGGGGTGTTTAATTCATTTATGAATATAATAAAGGCAATTATATAAATATAAATTAAAATCACAGTTTCCTTCTATTTAAAGTTAAATTATGTTTTATCTTGTAAATTATTTTTTTTTTTTTTGTATTTCTTAAAAGTATTTTTTAATGAAATAACCTTAAATGTTTAGAAAGTAGAGTTTAATAATTTAAATATATTGTTAGGTAAATATGTTTTTGAAACGTAAAATGACTAATTAAACAATGTATTTATAAAATAAAAAATAAAAATATTTCAAAGTATGTTTATTAAAAATAATCATTTTATACTGATTAAATTTTTTATATACTTACAATTAATAAAATAAAAATATATGTAAAATTGAGCATTTTAATCAGTACTGAACACATTAATTTATTTCATTTATATATACCTAAAATTTTTAAATTATTTCCAAATAAATAAATTTTTTTAAAAAAAAAAATTTAAGGAATTTATTTTATTTAAAATAAATATTTTTTAATACTATTTATACATATAAACAAAAATATTCATTTAATGTTATTAATAATAAATATAAAAGTGTATTATTAAAATATTTCAAATGTTCGTTTAAGAACTTATCTTTCTCTTTTGTTATTTTTTTAAAATTAATGCATCAAAATATTTTTAATAAATATTTTTATACACATATTGCAATTTTAAAGCGTTTTTATTTTTATTTTTTTTTACTTTACTTGCACAGCTATTTTTTTTATTTCATTCCTTTTATTTATACTTTGAATGGATTAAAAATTTCAATTTAATGTCGAGAAATAAAATTAATTCATAGAAACATCAAGCAAATTATCCTATTCTTTTCTATTTATTTTTTTTAAAATAATAAAATATATAATTATCTCCACTTACACATCTTTTTGTTTAATTATTAAATTGATTTATTCCTGTTCATTTGAAAAACATAATAATTTTTACAATAATTTTTTAAGAATTAATAGTTTTAAATTTAAAAATATATAGTAGGGTTACTATTGTTCTGAAAAGAAACAAAAAAAAATGTGATATTTATGCATTTGTTAAAATTTGTAATCTTATGCATTTCAAATATGAAGTTCACTAAAATTTCTTATAAAACGAGTGTAGATTTTAATTAAAAATAAAGTAGAAAGGATATACATAAATTTAAATTGAAAAAAAATATTGCTTATATTTTATATTTACAATACTGCAAAATAGGAATAATCCATTGTTTTAGTATCGTAAAAAGGATATAATTATTTCTTTTTTAATTTTTTTATGCACTAATATTTTAGTTTGCTACTATGTATTTAATTTCACTAAAATGAATATTTTTTCTTAAAGAAAAATTTTAAAATTAAATGAAATTTTTTATTTTTAAAGCAAAAAAAATTGTTACAAAGCATAAAATTACGATATAATAACATATCTTACATATTTGAAATGGCTATCCCATTTTTTCATTATAAAATTGTTTTATTCTTAAATTTTTTTAAAATAATATTATTTTTTTTTAAATGTGAATTTATTATTTTTTATGAAAAAGAAGAAATTTAAACATAAAAAAAGTAGATATACATATGTAAAAAAGTATTGTAAATATGTATGAAAACTTTTTACTTTTTTTATATTATTCTTTAAAAATTTACAAAAAAAAAAAAAATTAAACGCAGTTTTCTTATTTATATTTTTTTTTTTATAAAAATATAATGTTTTTTTTTTTATTTTTTGAAATTGATATATTTAATATATCTTTTTACATTTTTTTTATTTTTAATTCAATATTTAAAAAGTATTTCTCCTTATTTTAAATTATATTTAATAGCTTAATCTGGTTTTTAATAAATCGTTTTAATATAATTAATTATGGTTAATTTTGCTTTTTTATATTTTATATAATTTTTCTTCATTTTACAAATATAATTTTCATTTTTAAAATGAATGAAGCAAAACATTTCATATATAAATAGGAATAAAATAGTACATGAGAATCTTTAAAAAAAAAACATTGTAATTATTCGCTATATATATTGATCTTTGTTCTTATGTTTATCTAAGGAAAATTTAATGAGCGTTATAATAATAAAACAAATATTATTTAAAATAAGATAAAGTATAAAATACTTTAAACATATTATAAAAACTATCATAATGAGAAGTGATTCATATGTAGAAATAAAAAGGAGAATTTTTACAACCTACAAAGTATGTTACTTCGTAAAAATAAAGCAAATTTATTACCAATAGTATTTAAGCAACTAAAATATTTATCTTTAAAACATATCTAACTTTTTTTCAAGTTGAATTATTTAATAAGAATTTTTTTCCTCATATTACTGAACTATTGAATTCGCATGCATTTTAAAGACTTTAAAGTAAAAAAAGGAATTATTTTAGAATTCTAAAAATTATAAATTGCTTTTTTATAGGATGCTTTTATCATAAAAAAAAATAGCACTTTTTTCTTCTTATTTATAGTTATAAGTTTTTCATATTAAACTCCATTTTAGAGAAAATTATTTTAATGTTAATTTTTATTTTTTTTTTTCTCAAAATGAAAGTTCTAAAAGTATTAAATTTTTTTACTTACTTACTAATTGTCGACTTATTTATCCCATGCTTAACATCTGAACCTACTATATATAATCATATTACTTCCTCTCTTTTAGTAAATGATAAAGAGCTCGTAAGAGTTCATGCAAACAGTACGAGTTTTGTTATTCCTACTAATTTAATTAATTTAGTTTATGATGCTTTGGAGGATGCTGAAATAAAATTTAAAAGACTTTCTTCCAATCAGAAAAAGGAAATTGTAAATGGATTAAATGGTACATTATCTATAGTCCGTGCATTTCTAAAAAAGAGAAATGAAGAACCTTCAAAATGTACCATAAGACTTATAACGAAGTTCATTATGAATGAATTTCGTCGTATTAATGACAGAACACCCGAGAAGGAAAAGAAGGAGAAAAAATGTTTTCAAGAACATATGGATTATTGGATGAAAATTAGATATGATTATAATAGTATTAATAAAGATATGCATAATATATTGTTTAATGAAAAGAAAACTATAAATAAGGACAGTAAATGGAAACAATTAATGTGGGACAAATGGATTAATTCATTCCATAGATATTTCATGACAGAAAATAAAAGGTGCCATTTAGATTTCATATGCATGATGCAGTACGGATATGATTATAATGCAATTAGGAAACATTATTCCAAAATAAAAGCTCTTTGGGAAAAAGATATGTTACATATGTGGTCTGAGTGGAATTTTTATTTGAATAATTCTTTGAAAGAATTAGAAAAAGAAGAGAAGGATGAATCTTAATAAATAGATAAGATGCACACAATATTAAGATAATCTCCATAACAAAGGTATAATTGTGAGGAAGTTAAACATCATTAAGGAAAAGGAAAACTCTAATATATAAAGATGTGAAGTATATGTGGAATAAATATGTTTGTGGCTTTGAAGGTTCTCTCAAATTTTTGGAACAGGAAAAAATAATTATGAAAATAAAAGTGAGAGGTTGTATACGTGCAAAATTAAGATATTCAAGAGTATATTCTATGAGATGCTTAAAGGCCTTTATTATAAAATAAAAACTATTTAGAATAAAAATCTTCTATATGTTAGGAATAAATTGTTTCTTTATTAGAGATATACTCTGTTAATTGACCCTTTTGCTTAATAAAAGATATGATTAACCTTTTATATAACGGTCAGTTGCTTATACGGAAAATAGCCAATTATCCAAGCATTCGCTTGCTTAAATAAAAAAAGATGTTCAAAATGGAAATGTTTCTACAAAATTTTGATTGTTAAACAGAATTAATTTTTAAAATAAATAATTAAATTTGAAACTAAAAAGAAAAACAAAAAGAACTATGTTTTCATTAATATCTAATTTTTACATATTTTTTAAAATGTATTCAATAATTTTAATTAAATTTATTTATCTTTTTCAATTAATTGTTTTATATAGTCAATAATTTTATTGAGGATTTAAATTTTTAATAAAAAAATAAAATTGTGCTTTTATTAAAGTAAATAAATATTTCTTGGAAAATAATTACTCATTTATGTAAATTATATTTATATAACTTATTAGTAGCGTAAATATAATTTTACAATAAGTAAAATCAGTAGAAATATATCTGCATACTTTTATTAATTTGTTTGTTCAATATTATAGCAAAATTATTGAACAACATTTACTAATTTTTCTTTCTATTTTTATGGCATATCTTTCTACAAAAAGATATTTTTATATGTTTTTTTTTTACTTATCTATCTATAATAAATAATCTTTACATATATCTTAGTATATTTATTTCTATGCATTCATTTTGCTAGTATCTTATGTGCATTAAGAAAGTTTATATTTGATTTATTAATTGGATATTCAAAAACTTGGATAAAAGTAATGAATATCTAAGTTAATAAAGAGCAAATTTTAGGACTCTTTTATAATTTTGTATTATAGATTCCATTTTTATAATAAAAAATTAATTAAATCGACTTAAGAAAATAAAATTCTATAAAAGTTAAAATAAAATAAAAGCAATCCACTTGCTATCCTTTTCTTTCTCAATATCTCTCCATAAAAATTCATTCTCCAAAAAAAAAAAATAATAATAATAATAAAAAAAAATAAAAAAGAAGATATAATATAATCATAACCGAGATATGTAAAAAAAATAGTAATGAAACACACTAAGATGATCAAGGTTCTAGTAACTTAACTTATTGAATTCAGTGTACTCCTAGATAAAGGAATAATTATTTAAATTATAAATAATTGTTTAGTACTATGAAATTAACTACGAACATATATATATAAGTTTTATAAAGATAAACCTCAAACTATACATTAATTAAAGGCAATGGATTTATTCATTGACCAATGTTATAGATTTCTCTGTTTTAAAAGCTAAAAAGTTAAATAAAATTTTTTGTTTACCAATTCTTTAACTGGGATCCTATTATATCCTCTGTCTTATTACATAATAATTTGATTTTAGTAAGTGTAATTTGATTACTTTACCTTTATAATATATAGGTACTGATTTTAATTTTCTGTCTTCAATTTTAGTTACTCTATATGAAAAAGACTAGTATGATCCATATTGATTATTTCCTCTACAATGCTTCATTTCACTTTTTTCGTATTTTTATAATTCATATGAAATGATATTACTGACTATAATATCTTTAGTTGTAATATGTGATTTTTCTATGAGTCCATTTAAATATTCATACACTTGCTTTCATTTATCATTCAAATAAATCATTTTCATTTAAAAGGCAGTTTCTGGTTCTTATTTTGAAAAAACAGAGCATTCAATCCATTCCAAAAATAGAAAAATACGATTTTTCTCCTATAGATCCGTGAAGTTTATTGTTGTAAACTAATATTGTGCTTCTAAATATCTTATCAGTAGGTACATCTTCTTCATATTTTTTTTTAGTATATAATCAAGGCTTTTATGAGAACATCCATTAAAGCCATTTCCTTGATGGTATTGGGCACTAGTATGATATAATTTTATCTGTAATTCTTTAGTAAAATAATCCTGAAATTCTTGATTCATATAAATAGAACTACATCAGTTAAAATACTTCTTGGACATCAAAATATAGGAATTGATTAATAAAATTTGTTATTAACCTTTTGTAGTACACTAAGCTAGTTTGCTATTTGTATACGTGCAAATTAGCCCTGCACTGACGCTAGTTAATAAAAGAAAATAAAAAAAATAAAGTTATTTTTTTTTATTTTGTTTGTTTATTTTTATTTATAATAATCTTTGTAATTAAAAAAAAAAATTAAATATTTTTTTTTGTTGTTGAAATTATTTTTTTTTTGTCATGTTATGTTTTTGACTTTTGTGTTTTAAAAATTAAATAAGAAATGTTAACTTACTAAAACTTAAGAGATAAAAGAATTATGTTTATGTTATATTCAATGTATATTTTGAAATAACATTGAATAAAATAAAGTTTTGACTTTATTAATTGTTATAGTTTGTCTGTATGTTTTTAATTAAAAGAATAAGTAATTCTTTGCAAATAAAAACTCATTTATAACAATTAATAGGTCTATTAAAAAATGAAGTAAAATTTAATTCTGATTAAATATTATGCATCATAGGAAAACATTATATATATATAATAAAAACTAATATATATATAAACGTATATTTAGTTATACATGCTCTTTATTAATTTGTTTGTTTAATATTCTAGCAAAATCATTAAACGGGTAATTAATAAATTAGGAATCCAATTATGTTTTATCACAAAAATTGTACCATTAGTAGTACGTGTTCTTTTAATACTATTAGCTAAAATAAAAAGTGATATTGATCTATTGCTACTTGTGTAAAATGCTCTTCTCTTTTCCATGCTCTAAGTCATATTTATTGATTGATCATTTATTGACTTTGTTATCGTACTGATTTATTAATTGCCTGTTTAATGACTTTTCTAGAGTATTGGTTAATAAAATTAGTTATTAACCTTTTGTAGTACACTAACCTAGTTTACTACTTGTATACGTACAAGTTAGCCATGCACTGACTCTAGTTAATAATAAAAAAAAAAAAAAAAAAAAAAAATAAAGTTATTTTTTTTTTTTGTTTGTTTATTTTAAATTTTTATACTTCTTTGTAATTAAAAAAAAAAATATAAAATATATTTTTTTTTGTTGTTGAAATTTTTTTTTTTTATGTTATGTTAGGTTTTTAATTTTTTGAGTGTTTTAAAAGAAATTAAAAGAAGAAATGTTAACTTATTAAAACTTAAGAGATAAAAGAAATGTTTAAGTATTATTCAGTGTATATTTTGAAATAACTTTGAATATAATAAAATTTTGACTTTATTAATTATTATAGTTTATCTGAATGTTTTTAATTAAAAGAATAAGTAATTCTTTGTAAATAAAAACTCATTTATAATAATTAAAAACTAATATATATATAAATGTATATTTAGTTATACAATGCTCTTTATTAATTAGTTTATTTAATACTCTAGCAAAATCATTAAATGACCAATTAATAAATCAAGTATTAAACAAACAAATTAATAAAGATCATGTATAACTAAATATACGTTTTTAAATATATATATATATTTGTTTTTATTATATGTATAATTGTTTCTTATAATTCATAATTTTAATTTTAATTAAATTTTACTGCATCTTTTAATAGGCATGTTAAACTGTTATAAATGAACTTTTATTCACAAAGAATCAGTATATTCTTTTAATTAAAAACACACATACAATTTATAACAATTAACAAAGTCAAAACCCTAATTTATTAAATGTTATTTCAAATAAATATACATTGAATATAACATAAACATTATAATTTTTCATTCATTAAGTTTTTCATGTAACTCAAAATTAATTCCCTTTTTAATTCGAACAAATGCCAACCGACAACAAAAAAAAATAATTTTATTTTTTTTTTTTACAAAGCCGTATATACAATAAAATGAACAAAACAAAAAATAACTTTATATTTTCTTTTTTTTTTTTTAATTAGAGTTAATGCATGGCTAACTGGTTAATAAAGGTTATTATTAACCTTTTTCAGTACAAAATGCTAGGTTACTGTACGTGTATCTACAAGTACCCATGCACTGACTGAATAATAGAGAATATTATAATTTTTGTGGTACACTAAGCTAGTTTGTGTATATGTATGTACAAACTAATTGTGTACTAACACTAATAAAAAAAAAAAAAAAAAAATATATATATAGATATTTTTTTTTTTTTTTTTATTTTTGTTTAGAAATATTTTAAAAAAAAAAAAAAATAATTTTTTTTTTTTAGGGGGTTTTTGTTTGTTAAGAAAATTTTTGTATAATCAATGTTATAATTTAAAAATAACATTGAATAATAAAAAAAAACTCATTTATAATTATTAATAAGGCTATTAAAAATCGTAATAAAATTTTACTCAGTCATAAATGCTCTTTATTAATTTGTTTGTTTAATACTCTAGCAAAGTTATTAAGCGGCCGATTAATAAATCACTAACTTCTATTTTCCTGAATGGTAACTCATTGTATTTTTACAAAAGGCTAACAACAATTTTTTTATTAACCAAACTCTTAATATTAAGGATTTAAATTTTAAAATTTTAACATTTTAGTTAAACATTTATTTTTTAATAGATATTTTTAACATAATTTAAGCGAAAGGCTTTTAAATCTAATTTCTTTCCTATAGTCCTTACTTCATTGGTTTTTTGTTCATTATTTTATAATTGGTTAATGAAATATGGTATTAATCTTTTGTAGTTGGTTAATAAAAGGTATTATTAACCTTTTGTAGCATGCTAAGCTAGTTGCTAGTTGTATACGTACAAGTTAGCCATGCACAGACGCTAGTCCTATATATATATAAAAAAAAAATAAAATAAAAATAAAGTTATTTTTTTTTGTTTGTTTATTTATATATATATACATCTTTGTAATTTAAAAAAAAAAAAAAATTAAATATATTTTTTTTTTTTGGAAGAGTTTTATGAATGAATGTTATGTCATGTTATGTTATGTTTTAATTTTTAGTGTAAATAAAAATTAAAAGAGAGAAATGTTAACTTATTAAAAACTTAAGTGATAAGAGAAATGTTTATGTATTATTCAATGTATATTTTTGAAATAACATTGAATATCATAAAATTTTGATTTAATAAATTGTTATAAATTAATTGTATGTTTTTAATTAAAAGAAGATATTAATTCTTTGTAAATAAAAACTCATTTATAACTGTTAATAAGTTTATTAAAAGATGCAGTAAAATTTAACTTCAATTAAATATTATGCATCATAAGAAAACATTATATATATATATAATAAAAACGAATATATATATATAAACGTATACTTAGTTATACATGCTCTTTATTAATTTGTTTGTTTAATACTCTAGCAAAGTCATTAAACGGGTAATTAATAAATCAAATACTAATGTTATATTCAATACGTGTATTTCGAAATAACATTGAATGAA
>NW_021628530.1:0-10274 GCF_900005765.1 Plasmodium relictum
CAATTAGAATAAGATTTGTAATCATAAAGGAAAATAAACCTTTAATTTTACTTAGCATAATGATAATGAGACAATTAAGACTTATTATTCAAGAAGAATATGAGAAAGATGCATATGCTATGGAAGTTAAAACTGAAAATACAGAAGGAAGAGTGGAAAAATCAAATCAAGGAGTTACAAAAATTTTATTGATAAATCTGATTTAAATGATCAAAAGAATATAAATAAAATGAAAATTTTTTTTAGAAAAGAGCGTTAAACTTTGGGAAAATAAAAATATGAAACCCAACGATAAATATAAAGTTTCTACTAAGATACAAGGAAAAGATCGTCGTTATAACCCTAGACCATTAAGTGAAGAAATGTTAACAATATTACGCCAAAAAATAGACGAAATGTTACAATTGAATGTTATAAGTTGTTAATGCATAATGGACCTTATCTATTGTAATGGTATGGAAGAGAGATGGACAGTGGAGAATCACTATAGATTATCGCTATTTGAATAAATTTATATTAGATGATTTATATGTTATTCCTCATATGAAACACATATTTCAAACATTTCATGGTACTAAATGATCTTCAAAAATAGATCTCAAAAATGTTTTTTGGAATATTACATCAGAAGATAATAAAAAGCAATATACAAGTTTATAGTTCCCAAACGTGGTACATTTGTGTTTAGTGTGTTACTATTTAGATTGAAAACAAATCCTGCACAATTTCAAAGAATAATGGAAAACATTTTTATGGAATTAATTCAAAAAAATTGTGTAGTTTTGTATATTGATGGCATCATCATTTTAACAAAAGCTATAAATGAACATCTTAATGTTTTAAAAAAAGTTTATAAATTGCTGATGAACAGCAATCTTGGAATAAATATTGAAAATTTTGAATTATACAAAGCCTCTGTTACTGATTTATTATTTAACTGATTAATAACTTTTCTAGAGTATTAAACAAACAAATTAATAAAGAGTATGTATAAATGAATATACGTTTTCATATATATATATATATATATATTTATTATATATGTATATAGTGATTTCTTATGATGCATACTATTTAATTTGAATTAAATTTTACTGTACTTTTTAATAAATATATTAAATTATTATAAGGGAGTTTTTATTTACAAAGAACAAGTATATTCTTTTAATTAAAAAACATATGTACAATTTATAACAATTAACAAAAGCTCTGGTTCATTCATTGTTAATTTGAGATATACATTGAATATTACATAAACATTATATTTTTATCAATTTTCATTTAAGTAAAAATTAATTATCTAATTAATTTTTTTGAATAAATTTTCACCCCAAAAAAAAATAATTTAATTTTTTTTTAATTACAAAGACGTATATCAAATAAAATAAACAAACAAAAAAAAAAATAACTTTATATTTTTTTTTTTTCAACTAGAGTCAGTTCACGGCTGATTTGTACATACACGACTAGTAAATTAAATTAATGTACTACAAAAGGTTAATAATATCTTTTATTAACCAATTACATATTTAGGACAAATAATAGATAGAGAAGGAATAAGGCCTTCACTAGATAAAATAAAAACAATTATTAAAACAGGACATAAATCAAAGAAACAATTAAGATCGTTTCTAGGAGCTGCTAATTATTATAGGAATTATATAGGAAACTTTTCAAATTGGACTTCTAAATTAGTTCCTTTGTTCACTAAAAAGAAAAAGTTTGAATGGGATGAAGAACATTCACAAGTATTTTAGGAAGTTAAGAATAAAATGGATGAAATAACTCATCTGTCATTTTTCAAGTTAGAAAAACCGTATACTATTTATACGGATGCTTCAGATTATGCTATAGGAGCTGTATTGACTCAGATAAATAATTATACAGGCGAGACTAAGTTTATCCATTATACATCTGATTAATAAAATATGTTATTAACCTTTTGTAGTACACCAAGCTAGTTTACTAGTCGTGTATGTACAAGTTATCAATGCACTGACACTAGTTAAAAAAAAAAAAAATATATAAAGTTATTTTTTTTTGTTTTGTTTATTCTTATTGTATATACATCTTTGTAGTTAAAAAAAAAAATTATTTTTTTTTTTTTTTTGGGGATTATAGGTTAACGTTCGTTTAAATTAAAGAGAATTAATTTTTGTTACATGAAAAACTTAAACAAAAAGTATAATTTTTATGTTATTGATTTATTAATTGCCCTCTTAATGACTTTGTTAGAGTATTAAACAAACAAATTAATAAAGAGCATGCATAGCTAAGTATACGTTTATATATATATATATATATATATATATATATATATATATATATTCGTTTTTATTATATATATATAGTTTTCTTATGATGCATACTATTTATTATGAGTTATATTTTACTGCCTCTTTTAATAAACTTACTAATTGTTATAAATGAGTTTTTATTTACAAAGAATTACTTATTCTTTTAATTAAAAACATACAGACAAACTATATCAATTAATAAAGTCAAAACTTTATTTTATTCAATGTTATTTCAAAATATACATTGAATAATACATAAACACAATTCTTTTATCTCTTAAGTTTTGATGAGTAAACACTAATTCTTATTTAATTTTTAAAACATAAAAAGTCAAAAACATAACAACAAAAAAAAATCTTCACATACCAAAAAAAAATTATTATATTTATTTTTTTTTTAATTTTTTTTTTAATTACAAAGATGTATATAAAAATAAATAAACAAACAAAAAAAAAATAACTTTATTTTTTTTTTTTTTTTAAAACTAGCGTCAGTGTATGGCTAACTTGTATGTACACAAGTAGTAAACTAGCTTAATGTAGTACAAAGGTTTATAACAAATTTTATTAACCAGTTATATTCAATATATACTTAAAAAATTAACATTGAATAAAGTTAGAGTTTTGACTTTTGTTAATGGTTATGAATTGTATGTATTCTTTTAATTAAAAGAATAAACTGATTCTTTGTAAATAAAAACTAGTTTATAGTAGTTTAGAATGTCTATTAAAAGATACAGTAAAATTTAAATCAAATTAGATATTATGCATCATAAGAAACCATTATATATACAATAAAAACAAGTATATATATATTTAAAAATGTATATTTATTTATACATGCTCTTTATTAAAACGTATATTTATTTATACGTTCTCTTTATTAATTTATTTGTTTAATACTCTAGCAAAATCCTTAAGCGAGCAATTAATAAATCAACATCTAAGAAATTAAATGATGTTCAAAGAAATTGGAGTACAGTTGAAAAAGAATTATTTGCTATAGTAGTAGCTTGTGAACATTCAATTATTATATTAAAGGATCTAAAGCATTAACAAAAACTGATTGTAAAAGTTTAATTGGAATGGATTCAATTAATACGAGAAAATTGTACCGATGAGAATTGAGATTGAATTTAATTTGGAATTTGAACATATCGAAGAAGTACGAAATATTTTAGTTGATTGGATTACTGGATCAACAGAAGATGAGACTGATCTTCCAAATTATATGTTATTGTGTTGTAATAAGCCTTCAGAAGAATATAAAGATATATATAATATACCATCTTGTCAAGAAATTGCTGATGAAGTACGGGAAAATAAGAATAACATATCAAGAGATGTAGTATGAAAAAATGAATTCCCAATTCACTCCAGAACAGGACAATTATATATATCTGGTTAATAAAAAAATTGTTATTAACCTTTTGTAAAATAAAATGAGCTACCAATCAAGAAAGTAGAAGTTGGCCATATATTGGCTCTAGTTAAAAAAAAAAAATATATAAAGTTATTTTTTTTTATTTATTTTATTTATATATATCTTTGTAATTAAAAAAAAAAAATTAAATTATTTTTTTTTCATATTGTCGGTTGACGTTTGTTAGAATTAAAAAGAGAATTCATTTTTTTACTTATACAAAAACTTAATATATAATAAAGTATATTGTTTATATTGTATTCAATGTGTATATTTTGAAATAACATTGAATAAATCAGAATTTTAATTTTTGTTATTTGTTATAAATTTTGTGTGTGTGTTTTTAATTAAAAGAATATACTTATACTTTGTATATAAAAACATATTTATAAAAATAGACATATATCTGTTAGGTAATATAGAATAGTTTAATGTATAATATAAATATTATACATTATAAAATACCAATATATATATATATAATAAAAATAAGTGTACATATATAAAAACGTATATTTAGTTATACATGCTCTTTATTAATTTGTTTGTTCAATACTCTAGAAATGTCTTGGGGTAGGCAATTAATAAAATACATATATAGAATTTAATTTGAATTAAAAAATTTGATATTGCTTAAGAGACGTATATTTACTTTGACCAATGTATAATGATTTACAAAGAATAATTATATTCTTTTAATTTAGAAAAATACACAAATAATTATCTTATAACAAATAAAAAAATAAATTCTAAGTTATTTACTGTTATTTAGAAATATAGAAATTGAATATGACATAAACATTATACTTTCTATTTATTAATAAAAATAAAAAGTTTGTTTATATTCACTTTTCATACATTAATTTTTTATATAAGTAAAAAATTAATTCTTCATTTCAATTCAAAGACTCAAAAAGAAAAAAAAATATAGATATATATATATATATATAAATTTGCTTTTTTTTTAACTAGCGTCAGTGTATGGCTGACTTGTATTTTCCTGACTAGTAAGCTAACTTTATATATTATATAAGGTTAATAGCACCTTTTATCAGCCAAATATAGAGCATTCCTAATAAATGATTCCTTACTTTAATAACTATTTCATTCAATATTTTTTGTAAAAATTAATAAATAATGGTTTATTAATTCCTTATATAATAATTATGGAAAAAATAATGAACAAACAGATAATAAACCAATATATTATAATGGACTTTTTTAAAATTAAACTCATTGGAGATTATTCTAAATTCTCCTTATTTTTATTGTTATTCATTACTTTGTTAATAAATGATATTATTATCTTATTTTAGGAAATGCTAATAGCCAACATATAATATAATCAACTTAATATCGAAGGTATCTATTAATGAATGATATTATGGAAGCATTATATACAATATTTAAGAATAATACTAAAATATTTTGATCTATACAATTAACGTTTATGATCTAAAAAATGTTTTAATTTTTTAATTTTCATTAGTTTTTCTTTATAAAAAATAAAAAAAATTAAAAAAAAATTATTGATGAATTTTCTTTTTAATTTTAAATCAACGATTTATTTGTGTATGAACAATTTTACTAAGCGAATGAATTATTTTATGAAATAAATCATCATTATATGAGTAATTTATTTTGTTTAAATGATTTATTTTATATGAATTATTCAAACTTATAGGTAAATGGAATGAACCGTAATAAAAACTATTGAAAAAAGTCGTTAAAATAAAATATAAGGTGAATTTGTTTTATTTTATATTATATAGATAATTATATAAGGATTATATAATTATCTATGTTACGTAACTTATTGTAAATAAAATAATTAGTAATTCATGTGCATACTCTCTATTAATTTGACTATTTAAAATATAATAATTTATTTGAACAGGCAATTTAAAAAACATTATTCAGAAAAATTAGTGAATAGGAAGGATATTTTTATGACAATGAAGGAATTAAATTTATGTGATATACTATGCGAAAAAGAGATAATAATTATTTTTATACAAGAATAATTTTAATAAAAATAATCAAAATTTTCATTCATAATATATGAACTGATTTCTTTTCAATAAATAATATTATTGTATGGTTTCAAATGAAAACCCTGAATGAATATCAAATAAATTGATAACCATTTGTATATTTATTATATACTAACTTATATATATCAATATTTTATTACAGATACAGATATATGTAAAAAACATCAGAAAATATAAATGCTCATGCATACTAATTCTCATAAAAAAAAATTAACTTCAATCTTTTAAAAAAAAAAATTTTTAATTTTTTTTTATGAAAAAAATATTTTCTTTCTCATGAGAATTTTTTTTTTATATCGAACTTTTATACTTTTATTCATATTGTTTATTTTGAATAAATAAAGAAAAATTTATTAGAGATTAAAAATAACTATAATAAACTATTTTATAATAAATAAACTTGGTTTATATTCTTCTACATACTCTTTATTTACTTTGATTATTTATATGCCTTGGAAGTATTCAAACGTCCAATTGATATATTAATAAACTAAAACAAATTATTTACATGGAAAAATTTTTTTTTAATAATAAGAATTAATAACTAAATAGAATCATTTAAAAGTAAAATTTATTTATACTACATTAAGTATAATTTTTAGAAAATATGAATAATACATGAAATAAAAAAAAATTTAATGAATAATTTAATTGAATAAATAGATTATATTTATGTATACTAATAATAATGTAAAAAACACTATAAAAAATTGTAATTGCATAAAAAGTAAAGAATTACATATATTATAAATGAAATCTGAAAAAATTTTATTTTTTTTTATAAAATTTTATACTTTTTTAAATTTAAGAATATATTAAATATTTATTAAAAATAATTTATTTGTGTAGATAAATGTAAATCAATGTTTTCATCTTTCATATCTTCTTATCTAATTATTCATTGATCAAGAATAATTTCAAGTAAACTTGAACTTATCCTTGAAAAAAAATTTAGTTATTAATGCATATTAATTTTTTTATTATATTTTGGTTTTTATGTTTTTATTAATAATCATTCAAAATAATAGAAATGTGTTAAATCTTAATTTTTCTCAAACTTTTATTTTAAATTTCTCTAAAAAATTAATTTAAAAAAAAAATATATAATATGAATTTTTAATGAATAATCTTTAAAAATGAATTTTTCACTTTTTATATAGGTTTAGTTTTTGTTATGTGAATATGCAAGTACCTTATGTAATTTTAGACTAATGTAGTATGAAAAATTTTTTATTTTTCTTTATTATTTCTTTTTTTTTCTTTCAATTATATATATATATATATATATATATGTATATTCATTATAATATATAATGTTTCATATTTAATAATTTTTTGATGTTATTTTTTTTGAATATAATTATACGAAATTATATAAAAAGGAAAGTTAAGAAC
This sequence comes from Plasmodium relictum, assembly GCF_900005765.1. Taxonomy (NCBI): domain Eukaryota; phylum Apicomplexa; class Aconoidasida; order Haemosporida; family Plasmodiidae; genus Plasmodium; species Plasmodium relictum. The sequence continues at coordinate 7,170 of NW_021628530.1, forward strand.
AACTTTTGTTTAATATGAGTGAGATAAAAAATTCTAGCGTTTCACCCTTTTTAACATCTCCAAATAGATCTTCCTCGGATAAAACATATAATTCATCTAGTATGCCTCTGTTGTACATTCTTTTTTTTTTTTTTACAATAATTATTCTTCTTTTAATGATTCTAGTGGTCAAAAAGTTATATGTAAGATAAAGTCTATATTTAAGAATGCATTTTTATATATTTTTTTTATTAAGCTACATATAATTAAACTTTTATTAAAATATAGAAACGATCTGAACAAGAATGGTTCAATGCCATAAATGTAATGCACAATGGCCCAATATATGTGCAAAACCGTGACGGTTATCAACTAATTAATGTAAGATAAAAGTCATATTTAAAAATTCATACCTAAATTATTTTCATTTAATTATATATATTAATAAAATTTTTATTAAGATGCAAAGACTTCAAGAAGATGTAGATGATAATGTAGATTCATTATCTATGGATTCAGGGTTTGTTGATGATTAATAAAAGATATAATTAATCTTTTATAATATAATAGTTATACGAAAAATAGGGAGTTATCTATGTATATTCATTAGTTCTCTTAAAAATTAAAAAAAAAAAATATATTGTTATTTTTTTAAAAAATATATTATCTTCTTGTTATTGGTAAAATATTGAATGAAACATGTTAAGTAATATTTTTGTTGTCAAAATTAATTTTTTAAAAATAAAAAGTTTAATTCGTAATTTAAAATAAAAACATAAATGATTTTATTTTTATTCTTATTAATGTTTATGTCCTTTTCAAAGGTTATTAATAAGTATAATTTAAATTTTTTATTCTAATTATAAAGATTATTTTAAATATAATCAATTTTTTAATAAAAATTAAATTTTTTATTAAAAATAAAGGTATATTTTTATTAATGTAAATAAATGCCTCTAAAACAATAATTGTTCTTGTATATTAACTATATGTGTAAGTTTTATTAATTAATAACATATGCATATTTTTACAATAATTAAAACCAATAGACACATTTCTATATGATTTATGTTAATTTGTTTGTTCATCTCTCTAGTAAAGTTAGTGTAAACCTAATTAATAGATCAATATGTCAAAATAAAGTATTGAGAAACAAAGATTAGATTAGAGGAATAATAACAGAACAAAAAATGATGTTAATTTTAAAATATCTGAGAAAGAAACATGTTTAAAAAGATACAATTAATGCAAAAATATTTGGATAAACGGAAAAAATGTATCGAAATGCATAATAGAAAAAGAGAAAATATCAAGATAATAAACTAAAATAATATAATGAAGGTTATATTATTGATTTATTAATTGTCTGTTCAATGAATTTGATAAAGTGTTAAACAAAAAAAATAATAAAGATCATTTATAACTAAATATACTGATTTTTGATGTATATACTTATTATATACATAGAAATATTTATCATATATGTTATTTAATTTGAACTAAGCAATTTTATATGGCTTAACATACATATTTACCTTGACAAATGTACGCTTATTTACAAAGAATAAGTTTATTCTTTTAATTTAGTAGAGAGACATTTGTTAATAAAAATAAAGCAATTATTAAATATTATTGTTGTGGAGAAATATATCATTTTAAGAAAGATTGCATATATCGTAAAAGAAGGTGTGGAAATTGTAGCATAACAGGGTATTTAGAGGAGATATGCAAAAATAAGATATTAAAAAGTAATGAAGATGAAATTAAAAGAATAATAACAAATAAAAGATGTAATGTCCATAATAAAATGTTTAAAAATGAGACTAATCCACAGAGAATTTGTCAAATGCAAAAATATCTTAATAAACAGATGTAATATATCCAAAAACAAAAGGAGAGTACAAAAGAAAAATATAAAGAGAAACAACAAGTTAAGGAGGAGAGTGATGAAGACTTTGCTCGACAAAGAAATAGAGTTCACAAGACGAGTAAACGAGATGAATCAGCAAAAGTCCAACGACAATGATTATTCAGAAAAATCAGAAGGAGATACATCTTGTGTTAATAAAATTGAATTCTGTAAAGATACGGAAGATTATGAGAAGTATAGAAGGAAATTAGTAGAAGTAAATGGAAAAGTAGTAAATATTTTACTAGACTCAGGAGCAGATATATGTACGATATCAACTCACATCGCAAAAGAATTAAATATAGAGACTGATTTAACAATTCCACCTTTTTCAGTTAGAGAATTATTTGTTCTTAATAATGCAAGAAAATCTAAAAAAGTTGTAGTAAAAATGACTTCTAATGGTAGGACAATTAAAATGAGTTTTGTAATCGTAGAGGAAAATAAACTTCTCATTTTACTTAGAATTACGATAATGAAACAATTAGGACATATTATTTAAGATGAATATGAAAAGAATGCATAGGAATGGAAGTTAAAGCTGAAAACACAAAGAAAAAAGTGGAAAAATAAAATCAAGAAGTAATACAAAATTTTATTGACTAGTCTGATTTAAACGATCAGGAGGATAAAGATAAAACGAAAATTTTGTTAGAAAAGAGTTTTAAACTTTGGGAAAATAAAAATATGAAACTCAACGATAAATACAAAGTTTCCATTCGGGTACAAGGAAAAGATCGTCGTTATAACCCTAGACCATTAAGTGGATAAATGTTAACAATATTACACCAAAAAGTGGACGAAATGTTACAATTGAATGTTATAAGTAAAGATGTTAATGCTGAATGTACTTTACCTACTGTAATGGTAAGGAAGAAAGATGGACAGTGGAGAACTACTATATATTATCACTATCTGAATAAATTTATATTAGATGATTTATATACTATTCCTCATATGAAACACACATTTCAAACGTTTCATGGTACTAAATAGTTTTCAAAAATAGATCTTAAGAATGGCCTTTGGAGTATTGTATTGAAAGAGAACAGCAAACAATATACAAGTTTTATGGTTCTGATTTATTAATTGGCCATTTAATGACTTTGCTAGAGTATTAAACAAACAAATTAATAAAGAGCATTTATGACTGAATAAAATTTTATTACTCTTTTAATAGACTTATTAATTGTTATAAATGAGTTTTTATTTATAAA
>NW_021628532.1:0-2045 GCF_900005765.1 Plasmodium relictum
GACATATATATCCACATCTTTTAATACTATAAAGTAAAAATAAAATTACATCTTTGTTTATTAATTCTCTTTTTCCAGAACTAAAGTATGCACTTTTTGATTTAATTAATTCCTTATTTAATGAATCTACCAAATCTTTAAAGATGCCTAACTTTTTTGCACTTTTCCATAAGTCTATTACTGCTTGATTCATACTAATATCTTTAATATGCATATCGTTAAAAAAATAACTTCTTTCATGAATATCCATAAATGTTGCTATTAAATCTCTAGATTTATCCTTTGGGATATGTACAATTGAACTAATGCGTGACTTTTCACCTTCTGATTTAAGTAATTCTAGAAAACTCAAATATTTACCTAGTTGTTTCTTACACAATAATAAATATACAATAGCACTAAATGTTTCCTTAATTTTCTCTTCACTTAGTGAACTATGAAATTTTTTTACCATTGATCTGATATTTTCACTGTTCACATCAACATTATATTTAGTTTGTACATAAGCTTTAAATAAATCTGAGGANTTTTTTATATCTTCTTTTTCTTGTAAAAATGATTTATGTATAATATCTAAAATTGGATTCTTAAATTTTCCCTCGTACCAAGTTTTCACATCTTTTAACATAGATTCATTTTTAAAACTATATGTTTCAAGTACACATATAATGTAAGCTATCATAAATTCTATTTCATTATTTGGATTAATAAATGGTAGATCAAATAATGTACTAGTTTTTTGTATTATTAATCTATCTAATACCTCCTTCAATTCATCAACTAACAAATTCAAATATTTAAGATTTATCTCTTTAGAAAATTTTTGAGTATCCTTATTCTTAAATAAATGATCATAAAATAGATGTGAAAAATTCTCCATTGAAATATAAGTACGAAATCCCTCTTCTAAACTATCTATCTCGTGCTTGTATGTATGATGACATTTTAAAGGGAATGTGTCTATAAATTTATCTAAATATATCCTAGTATGCAGTTGACAATTCCAGGCACTATCAAGTTTAGGCAGAAATGCATCATTCTTTTCACTTAATTTATTAAAATAATCGAAAGAATTTTCTATTTTTAAAGTAATCTCTTTATTCAAGTTTAACTGTTTTAAGTATTCATCCCCATCTTTTTTATTAATTAATAAACATGCATCATTCTCATCAACATGTAGAGCCACATTTTCATCACTTAATCTACACATTTCTGACTCTAATTTACCAAAAGATTCTTCATTCTCAAATATCTTATCTATATGACTTTTTGAATCAGTAAGTGAGTCTTTTAAAAAGCTAAGCAATTCATTGTTGACACCTATTAAGGTACTATACATAAAACTTAGATCATTTTTCTTTCTTTCCAAGATTTTATCATAATCTTTAAGTAATACATTTGTTAAATTTAAAAATGAAATTATTGAATTATCAAAATTCTTTCCAATCAGTTCCTTTTCAAGTATTAATTCACTATTTGAATTATCTATAGATTCCCTTTCTTCAGTACTAGATTCTGCTAAATTTCTTATCCAATGTATTTCCTTATACTTCATAAATTTAAGTCTTAATCTGATAAAATATAAAAAAGAATTATTATAATATTTATTACAAGCATAAAATATTTTTTTTTATAAAAATGAAATTTATCAACTTATGTTTATAAATTCTATTAATTCCGTAAAAGTAAACACTTATTACTATTATGGCCTATAAAAAAATAAAAACAAAAAGTAAATAAAACACGTTTTTTTTTTTTTTTTTTTATCTAATTTAAATACTATTACTAAAAAATAATAAAGCAAAACTAAATTGACTTTCATTTGTAATTTCTTTAATTATTAATAATTTTAGAATATATATATATATATATATATATATAATTATCTGTGATTCAATTTCGTATAAACTTCTTTATATTTTTATAATAAAGAAAAAATTTCTTTAAATTTTTTTTCAAAAAAAATGGAATAAACTTCACTGTAAAAAAATAAAATCATATCAAGCATGTCCTCTCATTGAATTTAAATATTTTTTACTTTCTAT
>NW_021628533.1:0-2036 GCF_900005765.1 Plasmodium relictum
TAATTAAAAAAAAAAAAAAATTAATATTTTTTTTTTTTGAAGAGTTTTTTGAAAGTTATGTTATGTTATGTTATAATGTTTTAATTTTTAAGTGTAAATAAAAATTAAAAGAAAGAAATGTTAACTTATTAAAACTTAAGAGATAAGAGAAATGTTTATGTATTATTCAATGTATATCTTGAAATAACATTGAATATCATAAAATTTTGACTTAATAAATGGTTATAAATTGTTTGTATGTTTTTAATTAAAAGAAGATATTAATTCTTTGTAAATAAAAACTCATTTATAGCGGTTAATAGGTTTATTAAAAGATGCAGTAAATTTTAACTTCAATTAAATATTATGTATCATAAGAAAAAGTATATATATATATAATAAAAACGAATATATATACATAAACGTATACTTAGTTATACATGCTCTTTATTAATTTGTTTGCTTAATACTCTAGCAAAGTCATTAAACGGGCAATTAATAAAACAGTACTACAAAAGGTTAATAACTAATTTTATTAACCAATCATCTAATATAAATTTATTCAAATAGCGATAATCTATAGTGGTTCTCCATTGTCCATCTTTCTTCCTTACCATTATAATAAGTGAAGTCCATTCAGCATTAACAGCTTTACTTATAACATTCAATTGTAATATTTCGTCTACTTTTTGATGTTATATTGTTAACATTTCTTCACTTAATGGTCTAGGATTATAGAGACAAGCTTTTCCTTGTACCTTAATAGAAACTTTGTATTCATCGTTGGGTTTCATATTTTTATTTTCCCAAAGTTTAACATTCTTTTCTAATAAATTTTTCATTTTATCTTTATCCTTCTGATAATTTAAATCAGATTTGTCTATAAAATTTTGTATAACTTCTTGTTTTGATTTTTCCACTTTTTATTCTGTATTTTCAGTTTTAACTTTTTTAACATATGTATCCTTTTCATATTCTTCTAGAATATTAAGTCTTAATTGTCTCATTATCGTTATGCTAAGTAAAATTAAAGGTTTATTTTCCTTTATTATTACAAATCTTATTCTAATTGTTCTGCCATTAGATAGCATTTTTATCACAATCTTTTTAGATTTTCTCTCATCATTACGAACAAATAATCCTCTAATTGAAAAAGGTGGAATTTTAAAATCAGTCTTTATATTTAATTCTTTTGCAGTATAAGTTAATATAGTACTTGCATCTGCTCCTGAGTCTAATAAGATATTTACTACTTTTCCATTAACTTCCACTAATCGTCTTCTATACTTCTCACAATCTTGATTATCTTCACAGTATTAAATTCTATTAACACGATATATGTCTTCATCTGAGTTTTCTAAACAATCACTATCCTCAGGCTCTTTTGACGATTTATCTTGTTCATTAATTTTATTGACTCTATTTCGTTTTCTAGTAAAGTCTTCATCACTTTCCTTAGCTTGCTGTTTTTCTTTATACCTTTCTTTTGTTCTTTCCTTTTGTTTTGTGATGTGTTCCATCTGCTTATCAAGATATGTTTTGCATTTGACGAATTCTCTGTGGATTAGTTTTATTCTTGAACATTTTAACATGAGCTATCATACCTTTTATTAGTTATTATTCCTATAATTTCATCTTCATTATCTCTTAATACCTTATTTTTGCATATTTTTGCTAAATGTCCTATAATATTATGATTTTCACTTTTTTTTTACGATGTATGCAATCTTTCTTAAAATGTTCTTGTTCCCCACAACAAAAACATTTAATATGTGTTTTATTCTCAATTTTAATATATCTTCTGATATTCTCATATTTCAAAGCATACACTACGACTTCTGGTTTTAACGTTTTAGTGTTGACTTTATTTTCTAATTTTAATGCAGAAGATATAGCTTCCACTAATGGCACATCTTTTGGTAAATTACTATGTATTTGGTTAATAAAAGGTATTATTAACCTTTTGTAGCATGCTAAGCTAGTTGCTAGTTGTATACGTACAAGTTAGCCATGCACTGACGCTAGTCCTATAAATTAAAAAAAAAAAAAAAAAAAAA
>NW_021628534.1:0-8806 GCF_900005765.1 Plasmodium relictum
ATATATATATATTCGTTTTTATTATATATATATATACTGTTTTCTTATGATGCATAATATTTAATTGAAGTTAAATTTTACTGCATCTTTGATTTATTAATTGCCCGTTTAATGACTTTGCTAGAGTATTAAACAAACAAGTTAATAAAGAGCATGTATAACTAAGTATACGTTTATATATATATATTCGTTTTTATTATATATATATATACTGTTTTCTTATGATGCATAATATTTAATTGAAGTTAAATTTTACTGCATCTTTTAATAAACCTATTAACAGTTATAAATGAGTTTTTATTTACAAATAATTAATATCTTCTTTTAATTAAAAACATACAGATAATTTATAACAATTTATTAAGTCAAAATTTATGATATTCAATGTTATTTCAAAAATATACATTGAATAATACATAAACATTTCTCTTATCTCTTAAGTTTTTAATAAGTTAACATTTCTTTCTTTTAATTTTTATTTACACTAAAAATTAAAACATATTATAACATAACATAACATAACTTTCAAAAAACTCTTCAAAAAAAAAAAATATTAATTTTTTTTTTTTTTTTTAATTACAAAGATGTATATATATATAAATAAACAAACAAAAAAAAAATAACTTTATTTTTTTTTTTTTTTTATAGGACTAGTGTCAGTGCATGGCTAACTTGTACGTATACAACTAGCAACTAGCTTAGCATGCTACAAAAGGTTAATAATACCTTTTATTAACCACCATGTGCATACATAAAATATGGGCACGCAATTTTCATAAAAGAATATTATGTGGTTTTACTTTAGTACATATTTTACTTTGTAATAAAATTTAAGGAAACATAATCTAAAAAATGCCTTTACTAACTTTGATAAAAACATACCGAGATGATTAAGAAAAAAAATAAAAAATAATCACACGGACAAAATAGGTGTCACAATATATTTGATCTATATTAATTTATAAAAAAATCATATAAATATTTTTTGAGTATATTTATACTTTTTCTTTAAATACATATATTTCTTTTTTACCTTTGAATTTAACATATATTTTAATTAATATGGGCTCTTATTATGGCTTTCCTATTTTTATCAACAATTTATTTTAATGTAACAAATTGTACTATATCATATAATCATATTCTCTTTTTCTTCATGATTAATTATTCATATTCGTCAATGCTTTATTTTTTCTTTTTTGTTGCTTATTTTGCATAGCTATTTGCTTCCTTTTTTGTTTTTCCATATCTTCTTCGTGTTTTTTTTCCATTGAAAATTTCTTTTTTAGATACTTTTTTTCCTTCTTTTCTGATTTTTTTTGTAGATTTAACCTCTTTTTAAATAAATTTTTAATTCTTTTCATATCTATTTTCTTCTTTTTCTTTCTAACAATTTTATCAATATTAATTCTGTTTCTTTCTTTCTTATCTTCCACCTTTCTTCTCATTTTTTCTTTTTTTAAAATAATATCGTCTTTTGTCTCCTTATCTTTCATGTCAAGTATTTGTTCTTCTAAATTATCTTTTATCCTTTTTTCTATAATCTTTCTCTCTAATTCCATTTTCTTTTTTTTTTCTTTCCTTTCTATCTTAAGCAGCTTGTTCTCTAATTTTTGTCTTTCCTTCCACTCTTTCTTTAATATCTTCTTTAATTCTCTCTCAGCTCTTTTTCTCTCTTCCTTTTCTCTTTTCAATCTTTCTTTCTCTCTCCTTTCTTCCCATTTTCGTTTCATTTTTTTTTCCTCTAATTTAGCTTTTTCAATTGCTTCTTGTTCCTTTTTCATTATTTTTTCCCTTTTCATCATTTCTTTATCTCTATGTTTACTCTTCTTTCTTTCTAGTTTTTCTCTTTCCTTCTTAATCTTCATTTGTTGATTAAATGCCTTTATCTTTTGTTCTTCTTCTCTTCTCAAGTCTTTATTTAAAAGTCCCCACAACTGCCTAATTTTTTTTCTTTTTTTTCTATCTACCTTTATTTGATCTTTACACTCTTGTTCTATAATTTTTTTGTTTATCTTTTCTTTATCTAAATTAGATTCTAATATCAGTTCTCCTCCCTTCTTAACCATATTATCTACTTGCGATTCCTCTTTTTTTATTCTTTTATCTTCTTTTATCTTCATTTTTTCTGTTTCTTTTTCATTTTTCCATATGGATCTCCTGAGCTTTTGATTATTCGTTCCCCATGTCATTATAATATTACTATCCTCCGAGTTGTCTATAAAATTATTTGATTCCTGTAAATTTTGTACTTCATTCTGATTTTTTGGAGTTTTCTGATCCGTTTCTAGTACTTCTATTCTTTCTGATTCATTAACATTTCTTTGTTTTTTATTGCTATTTTCTCCTGATTGTAGTTCTATTTCTTTTGTTTGTGCTCTTTCCACTTCATGGCTATTTGATTCTTCGTTATCATGCCCAGAAAATTCATTTAATATTTCTTTACATGGGTCCTCTGATTTCTTTGGTGTATTCAAATAATTAGAAGAAATTGGTTGCAGTATTTTATCTAAATTTTTTAATTCTATCATCCAAACATTTTCATCTTCATCATCATTCATTTCGCAAACCCCTTTAATTAGATTTTCTAAATTTTTAATATCATCGTTTATTTCCTTTAACTCTTCTAGATCATTCTCCCCATTTATATTTTGTTGATCTTTCTCCGCTTCCTGATTACTTGAAATTTGTCCTTTTTTTTTGTTTTTATCAGTGCTTGATTTTCCAAATAAGTTATTCTACAAAATAAAATAATTAGTTATTTAAAAGCATAAATTTTTAGATTAGTATAAATTTATACTTTGATAAATGATTAAAAATAATAAAAATTGTACTTTTTTTAGTATAGATTTTATTTTACTTTACAACGAAGAACAATATAAAGAATAAAAGCTAATTGTAATAATGTATTGAAATCATCCAGTGAGTGATCTAGTACAATAGATGGAGATTCACCTATATGTTGAATAGTAAATGAAGTAGATATTGGAGATTCTGTAGTCGGATTAGACTCCAAATCTTTTGGTACATTTAATAGTATGGGAGATGCATCTTTCTCATTTGTATTATCACCTAAAGGAAGTGAAAAATTATCGGGTTGCATATTAATTTTTCTTAATAAAAATATATTTCTTAAAGTTTTTTCTTAATTTGTTTTGTAATATAATTTGTATTATGTTAGTTATTTTAGAAAAAAAGTGTATTTCTGGTTTTTTAGAAATAATAAAAAACAATGACAATCGTATTATAATATTATAAATAAAAATATCAAATGATCAATTATAAACAGAATAAAAGTTAATTTAAATGATTATCATCTGATTTTTCTTTCCTATAGAATATCTATGAAAACACTTTTTATTTAAAAATATTTGCTGCTAAACATTATTTATTAAAACAATTTTAATAATTTTCACTTAAATATATAGAATAAATATTAAATTAAAAATTTTAATAAATTTCATATAATACATACGAGCTGTAATTTTCATTTAAATATTCATATTTTTTGTTATTTTTTTGTTTCTTTTATTCTTTTAAAAATTTCAAAAAAAAAAATTATTTTTGTTATATACATTAAAAAGATAGGATAAAAGAAGCAATATTATCGTAAAGTCAATCATATTATTTAGATACTTTTTTTTTTTTTCAAAATTTCAAAATTTATATATCTAATTATTTTAAATTATGAAAGAATATTTATTTTAGAAACATGCAATTAAAGTACTTTTATTTTAACTATATACTTAGGATATTTAGAATAATACAGTAAGAATTACAAATATTAAATATATATACATGAGAAAGATCAAAGTTAAATTTCAAAAATACCCAAAAAATATTGTAATGTTGATCAATTTTTCATATTGATTTCTTTTTTCCTTCATGTTATAGATTTTTTTAATTAATGATTTTTTTCCTTAGGAGATATTTATTTCAATATTTTTATATTTTTATTTTATTATTTCTTAATTGAGAATTACATTTTCACGTTATTTTAAATATAAATGATATAATATTTCAATTTTCTATATATTTTTTATAAGCAGTTTAAAATTATCTAACTATTTGATTTATTAATTGGTTATTCAACGACTTTAGTAAAATTTCTGAATATCCAAGTTAATAAAAAGCAAATTTTAGGACCCCTTTAAATTTTGTATTAAAGTTTATATATAATACATCATTAATTAAATCACTTTTAAAAACTAAAATTTACAGTAAGTTAAATAAAAATTTAATGGACGAAATCTACTTATCATTCTATTCTTATTCATTCTCTATACAAAAAATTAACTTTTTTTAAAAAAGAAAATTAAAAAAAAAAAAAATTTTTTTTAAAAAAAAAACATGCAAAAAAAATAACCACAAAAAAAAGATAAAAGAAAGTTAACATAATTATAACCTAGATATTTTTAGAAAAAAACTTATTAGACACACTAAATTGGTCATAGTGCTAGTACTTTATATTTTACATGCAATATACTACTAGGTAAAATAAAATAAAATCTTATCTTACTAATGGTTTGTGCTATTCAATTAATCACGTGCATGTAGATATAAATTTTATCAAGTCAAAACTTAAAACTATATATTAATTAAGGTCAATGAATTTATTCATTGACCACTATTATAATTTTTTTATTGTTTCTGTAACTTTTTTAATAGTTTCATTTATAACTATAAAAGTATTAAAGTGATATATTATAAAAAGGTATAAAAAATAAAATATGTTCTGAAAAAGATAAGTAAAAAGTAACCATAGTAATTTATTTTTTTCATTATAATTTTTTGTACTAAAAAAAATAATAAAAAGGAAATTTCTTACAATAATAAAACTTACAATTTTTTATTTTTTTGTAAAAATAACTAAAAATAAAATTTATTTTTTTGAAACTAATATATAATTTTTACAAAATTATTTGATATGTACTGGGTCATTTAAAAATGTAATGGTGGATTTATTTTAATAGTTAAAAAATGTCACATTCATTATTGTAAAGATATTTTCTTTATTATTTGAATTAATGAAAATTTTTCTTTAATTATTTACTTTTATCTATTAAGTTCCTTCGTTTTCCATTAATATAATGTATATATAATTATTTCATTTTTATTGTGTGTTGACATGAATTTTTTTCATTTATTTTTTTTAAAAGTTTTTTTTTCATTTTCATTCATTTTATATATTTTTTTTCTAATTTTCAATAATTTCTTATATTTCTCCTTATACAAATTAGTTATATATGTGGTTAATAAAAAATGTTATTAAACTTTTGTAATATAATATTATCTTACTAGTCAGGAAAATATAAGCCAGCCATGCACTAACATTAGTTAAAAAAAAAAAATATATATTTATATATATATAGTTATGTTTTTTTTTGTTGATTTTATTTATATACATCTTTGTAATTAAAAAAAAAATTTTATTGTTTTTTTTTTTTGGGGAAGTTAATGTTTTTTGAATTTAAAAGAGAATTAATTTTTATTTATAAAAAGTTAATATATAAAAAAATATAATGTTTATGTTATATTCAATTTGTATATTTTGAAATTACATTGAATAAGTCAGAGTTTAATTTTCGTTATTTGTTATAAATTTTGTATCTATTTTTAATTGAATATACTTATTCTTTGTAAATAAAAACACATTTATAAAAGTAAACATATGCCTATTAAGAAATACAGAATTATTTAATTCAAATTAAATATTATACATTATAAAATGCTATTATATATATAATAAAATAAGTATATATAAATAAAAATTTGTATATTTAGTTGCATATGCCCTTTATTAATTTGTTTGTTCAGTACTTTAGCAAAGTCAGCGAGCAGGAAATTAATAAATCAATATGATAAAATAAAATAAAAAAAACATTATTAATATATGAAAGTAATATTCTTTATTTATTTAAATATACCATAATTTATGAAATGTATTAAAAGTTCATTATATTTTAAATTATTACATGTGCATAATTTTTTATTATGAGCATATAGTATTTATTCATTTATATTTACTTATATATTTGTTAGAAAGAAAAATGAATATTTTCTCAATCATTATTTAAATGAATAATTAATATGTGTTAGAAAAAATCCACTCTAGCTAAATTTATAATTTTAATACCTTTTAAATTAATACAAAACTGATTATATTTATTTTTTTCAATTTATATTTTTTCAGTGCAATGTAAAAATATAATTGAAGAATTTAAAAACTAAAAATTGTAAATGATTTAAATATAAGAATATATTTATTAAAATTTTAATTAAAAATCCTTAAACAAAACACAGCAATGATTGTGATTAATTAAAATAATTAAAAATTTTAAAATAAAAAAAAAAAAAATAAAATTTTTAACAAAAAAGAAATAAAAATGAATTATTGATAGTATTAGTATTCTAATAATGATAATAGTTCTTAAAGATTAAAATTATATAATTTTAATTATTAAAAAAAAAGGAATAGAAGAATATTTATCCATAATTATATGTAATAATTACGATAATATAATGATGATTATGTATTTAAGTTTTAGTAATACCAACTGGCTATTAAATTTTATTGTTCACATTTTTATAATGGATGTAAATATTAAATATAATTAGCCTATTAATACTACAACTATTTATATTGTAATTGGTTAATAAAAGATATTATTAAACTTTTATTTAATGATAGTTTGTTATTCATATGTAGAAAAAGCGAATTATTCGTTCATTAGATAGCCTAAAAAAAAAGAAAAAATATTTATTTTTTTTTTTTTTAACATATAATAAAAAAATTTAATAGAAAGTTTTTTTTGTAATGTTTTTACTGCTAACTAGGACTTGTAAACAATAAAAATTAAACTTAAAATTAAAAAAGAAAAATAAGGATTTTTTTTTATTATTAATATTTAATTTATATGTATTTTAAAAATGTTTTAAATAAATGTAATTTAAATTTATTTGTTTGTTTTGACTAATTATTTTATATAATCAATAATTTTAATGAGGATGTAAATTTTTAGTAAAAATAAGGTTGTGTTTTTATTAAAGTAAATAAATGTATCTAAAATAATAATTTCTCAGTTACGTAAGTTACATATACAAAATTTACATATTAGTAGCATAAAAGTATTTTTAGAATAATTAAAATAAGTAAAGGTATCACTACATTCTCTTTACTAATTCTTTTATACAGTGCTTTATTTGTTAGTTGGGCGTTCAGTGACTTTTCCATAACATTGAACAGACAAATTAATAAAGAGTATATATATATATATTTCTTTATTGCTTTTATTTATTTAAAAATATATTTATGCTAATAATAAGTAAATTTTATACATAAAATTTACATAACTCAGCAGCCACTGTTCTAGAGGTATTTATTTACAGTAATAAAAATAGTATACTTTTAATTTTTTTATTAAAAAAATCCTCATTAAAATTAATTTTTATATATAAATTATTAAATTAAAGCAATACAAATAAATTTATAGTTATTAACAATATTTTGAAAATAAGTAAAAAATAAATATTAATAAAAACAAAATTCTTTTTTTTTTCTTTTTAATATTGAACTTAATTTTTTTTTTTTTTCTCAAAAATTAATTTGATTTGTAGTTAATTTAATAAAAAAATGTTATTAACCCTTTGTAGTATAAAGTTAGTTACTAGTCATGAAAATATAATCAGCCATTCACTGACTCTAGTATAAAAAAAAAATATATATATAGCTATATTTTTTTTTTGTTTATTTTTATTTTATATATATTTGTAATTTAAAAAAAATTATAATTTTTTTTTTTTTTTTGGGAAATTGTTGACCTTTTTTAGTTGAAACATTGTTAATTTTTAATTTAAAGATAAAAATTAATATAAGCAATATAATATTTATGATGTATTCGATTTTCATATTTTGAAATAATATTGAGTAATTTAGAGTTTAATTAAATTATTTGTTCTAACTTAATTTATGTGTGTGTGTTCTTAATTAAAAGAATATACTTATTTTTTGTAAGTATACATTTATCTAAGTAAACATATGTATATTAAGAGATTGATTTATTAATTGCCCGCTTAATGACTTTCTAAAGTATTAAACAAACAAATTAATAAAGATCATGTATTGTTTTATTATTTGATCGTTTAATGACTTTGCTAGAGTATTAAGCAAACAAATTAATAAAGAGCATTTATGACTAAGTAAAATTTTATTACGATTTTAATAGCCTTATTAATTGTTATAAATGAGTTTTTAATTATAAAGAATTAATTATTCTTTTAATTAAAAACGTATATACAAACTATAACAATTAATAAAGTCAAATCTTTATATTATTAGATGTTATTTTTAAAATATAACATTGATTATACAAAAAAAATTATTAATCTTATCTTTTTAATTTTAAAAAGATATTTAAATTTTTTAATTAACAAAAATTTTCTTAACAAACAAAAACCCCAAAAATATTTCAAAACAAAAATAAAACAAAAACAAAAACAAATATCTATATTTTTTTTTTTTTATTAGTGTTAGTACATAATTGATTTGTACATACGCATACACAAACTAGCTTAGTGTACTACAAAAATTATAATATTCTCTGTGATTTATTAATTGCCCGTTTAATGACTTTGCTAGAGTATTAAGCAAACAAATTAATAAAGAGCATGTATAACTAAGTATACGTTTATGTATATATATTCGTTTTTATTATATATATATATACTGTTTTCTTATGATGCATAATATTTAATTGAAGTTAAATTTTACTGCATCTTTTAATAAGCCTATTAACCGCTATAAATG
>NW_021628536.1:0-1996 GCF_900005765.1 Plasmodium relictum
AAATAAAAACTCATTTATAACTGTTAATAGGTTTATTAAAAGATGCAGTAAAATTTAACTTCAATTAAATATTATGCATCATAAGAAAACAGTATATATATATATAATAAAAACGAATATATATATATAAACGTATACTTAGTTATACATGCTCTTTATTAATTTGTTTGTTTAATACTCTAGCAAAGTGGTTAATAAAAGGTATTATTAACCTTTTGTAGCATGCTAAGCTAGTTGCTAGTTGTATACGTACAAGTTAGCCATGCACTGACGATAGTCCTATATATATAAAAAAAAAAAAAAAAAATAAAGTTATTTTTTTTTGTTTGTTTATTTATATATATATACATCTTTGTAATTTAAAAAAAAAAAAAAAAATTAAATATATTTTTTTTTTTTTGGGAAGAGTTTTATGAATGAATGTTATGTTATGTTATGTTATGTTTTAATTTTTAGTGTAAATAAAAATTAAAAGAAAGAAATGTTAACTTATTAAAACTTAAGAGATAAGAGAATATTTATGTATTATTCAATGTATATTTTTGAAATAACATTGAATATCATAAAATTTTGACTTAATAAATTGTTATAAATTATTTGTATGTTTTTAATTAAAAGAAGATATTAATTCTTTGTAAATAAAAACTCATTTATAACTGTTAATAGGTTTATTAAAAGATGCAGTAAAATTTAACTTCAATTAAATATTATGCATCATAAGAAAACTGTATATATATATATAATAAAAACTAATATATATATATAAACGTATACTTAGTTATACATGCTCTTTATTAATTTGTTTGTTTAATACTCTAGCAAAGTCATTAAACGGGCAATTAGTAAATCACAAAGTCATTAAACGGGCAATTAATAAATCACAAAGTCATTAAACGGGCAATTAATAAATCACAAAGTCATTAAACGGGCAATTAATAAATCATGTAGATACAAGTTAGCTATGTACTGGCTCTACTTAAAAAAAAAAAATATAAAGTTATTTTTTTTGTTTTTATTTTTTTTAAATATCTTAATTAATTAAAAAAAAAAAAATTTTTTAATTTTTTTTTTTTATTGGGTTGATGGACGTTTTTGAACTTAAGAGATTAATTTTTATCTTAAATATAAAGTTAATGAGAAATATTATGTTTTTATGCTATATTCAATTAGTATTTAAAAATAACATCGAATAACTTAGAGTTCAATTTTTGTTATTTGTTATACTATAATTTTGTGTTTGTTTTTAATTAAAAGAATATACTTATTCTTTATAAATAAAAATACATTTATAAGAGTAAAAATGTGTCTGTTGATGGTCAATGAATAAGTTTATTTCCCTTAATATGCAGTTTTAAATTTTCCTTGATAAAATTTACTTATATATGTGCTTGATTAATTGAATAGTACTAAACAATTAATAAGACTAAATTTTATATTTTGTCTTACTGGTTAATAAAAGCTATTATTAACCTTTTTCGGTACAATATGCTAGGTTACTGATTTACTAATTGCCCGTTTAATGACTTTGCTAGAGTATTAAACAAACAAATTAATAAAGAGCATGTATAACTAAGTATACGTTTATATATATATATTCGTTTTTATTATATATATATATACTGTTTTCTTATGATGCATAATATTTAATTGAAGTTAAATTTTACTGCATCTTTTAATAAACCTATTAACAGTTATAAATGAGTTTTTATTTACAAAGAATTAATATCTTCTTTTAATTAAAAACATACAAATAATTTATAACAATTTATTAAGTCGAAATTTTATGATATTCAATGTTATTTCAAAAATATGCATTGAATAATACATAAACATTTCTCTTATCTCTTAAGTTTTTAATAAGTTAACATTTCTTTCTTTTAATTTTTATTTACACTAAAAATTAAAACATAACATAACATAACATGATCTCTCATCAAAAAAAAACTTTATGAAAAAAAAAATATTATTAATTTTTTTTTATAATTACAAAGATGTA
>NW_021628537.1:0-15067 GCF_900005765.1 Plasmodium relictum
ATATATATACATCTTTGTAATTTAAAAAAAAAAAAAAAAAAAAATATATATTTTTTTTTTTTTTGGAAGAGTTTTTTGAAAGAAATGTTATGTTATAATATGTTTTAATTTTTAGTGTAAATAAAAATTAAAAGAAGGAAATGTTATGTTATGTTATGTTATGTTTTAATTTTTAGTGTAAATAAAAATTAAAAGAAAGAAATGTTAACTTATTAAAAACTTAAGAGATAAGAGAAATGTTTATGTATTATTCAATGCATATTTTTGAAATAACATTGAATATCATAAAATTTTGACTTAATAAATTGTTATAAATTATTTGTATGTTTTTAATTAAAAGAAGATATTAATTCTTTGTAAATAAAAACTCATTTATAACTGTTAATAGGTTTATTAAAAGATGCAGTAAAATTTAACTTCAATTAAATATTATGCATCATAAGAAAACAGTATATATATATATAATAAAAACGAATATATATATATAAACGTATACTTAGTTATACATGCTCTTTATTAATTTGTTTGTTTAATACTCTAGCAAAGTCATTAAACGGGCAATTAATAAATCAACTAGATACAGAAGCAGATGCAAGTACGATATGAACTTACAACGAAAATGAATTAAACATAGAGTCTAACTTAACAATTTCACCATTTGCAATTAGAAGATTATTTGTTCGTAATAATGCAATGAAATCCAAAGAGATTATAATAAAAATGCAATATAAAGGAAAAAAAATCAGAATAAAATTTGTAATAATTGAAAAAAACAAGCCGCTTATTTTACTTAGTGTTACAATAATGAAACGATTAGAATATTTTATTGAAGATGAAGATTAGAGATATGCATATGTAATGGAAGTTAAAGCCTAAAATGAAGAAGAAAAACTGGAAAAATAAAACCAAGAAGTAATAAAAAATTTTACTGGCAAATATGATTTAAATGATTAGAAAGATAAAGATAAAATGAAAATTTTATTGGAAAAGAGTGTTAAACTTTGGGAAAATAAAAATATGAAACCCAACGATGAATACAAAGTTTTTATTAAGTTACAAGGAAAAGCTCGCCGCTATAACCCTAGACCATTAAGTGAAGAAATTTTAACAATATTACATCAAAAAGTAAACGAAATGTTACAATCTATTGTTATAAGTAAAGTTGTTAATAATGAATGAACTTCACCTATTGTAATGGTATGAAAGAAAGATAAACATTGGAGAATCACTATAGATTATCGTCATTTAAATAAATTTATACTAGATGATTCATATATTATTCCTCATATGAAACATATATTTCTAGTAATTTATGGTACTAAATGGTTTTCAAAAATACATTCCAAAAATTGCTTTTGGAATATTGCATTAGAAGAGAATAGTAAGAAATATACAAGTTTTATAGTTCCCAAACGTTGTATAGTTATGTTTAATGTGTTACTATTTGAATTGAAAGCATGTCCTATACAATTTCAAAGAATAATGGAAAACATTTTTATGGAATTAATTCAAGAAAATTGCATAGTCGTATATATTGACGATATCATCATTTTAACAAAAACGATAACTGAACATCACAGCGTTTTAAAAAGAGTTTATAAATTGTTGATAGACAATAATATTGGACTAAATATTGAAAAATGTGAGTTATATAAAACCTCTATTACATATTCAGGACAAATAATAGATAGAGGAGTAATAAGACCTCTATTAGATAAAATAGAAATGATTATTGTAACAGAACAACTTAAATCAAAGAAACAATTAAGATCGTTCCTAGGAGATTCTAATTATAATAGAAACTATGTAAGAAAATTTTCAAATTGGAGTTCCAAATAAGCTCTTTTATTGACTAAATAGAAAAAGTTTGAATGAAATGGAGAACATTCGCAAATACTTGAGCAAATTAAGGATAAAACGTCTGAAGTAGCTTATCTGTGATTTCCCAAAATAGGAAAACCGTATACTATTTTATACTAGCAATTCAAATTATGCTATAGAAGCTGTATTGACTCGATAAATAATTATACCGGTGAAACTAAGTTTATCCATTATACATCTAAGAGAATAAATAATGTTCAATGAAAATGGAATACAATTGAAAAAGAATAATTTGCTATATTAGCACCTTGTGAAATCTTTGATTATTATATTAAAGGATCTAAGGAACTGATTTATTATTTGGATATTCAATGACTTGGATAAAAGTAATGAATATCCAAGTTAATAAAGAGTAAATTTTTAAGACTCCTTTATAAATTTGTATTATAGGTTCTATATAATACAAAATTAATTAAATCACCTTAAAAAAAGTGAAAGTCTATAAAAGTTAAATAAAATTTAATTAAAGCAACACACTTGCTATTCTTTTCTCTTCGTTTTTCTTCCAAAAAAAAACATCATCATAAAAAAAACATGCAAAAAAAAAAAAAAGATTTAAATAAAAAAAATAAAAAGACATGATATAATTATAACCGAAATGTGTCAAAAAAAACTTTTATTACACACACTAAGTTCGTCAAAGTTCTAGTAATTTAACTTTCTTGCATGCAGTGCATTCCTAGATAAGAATTAAAAATTTAGGTTTTAATAACTGTTTAGTGTTATTAAATTAATCACGAGCATATATATAAAAATTTTACTAAGACAAACCTTAAACTGTATATTAACTAAGGGAAATGAATTTATTCATTGACCAGGCACTAATAAAAACTGATGTAACTGTTTAACTGGAATGGATTCAATCAATACTGGAAAGCTATATCGACAGAAATTGAGATTGTTTGAATTTAATTTAGAATTTGAACATATTGAAGGAGTACAAAATAGTTTAGCTGATTGGATTACTAGATCAATAGAAGATGATACTGATCTTCCAAACTATATAATACTTTATTGTCATAAACTTTCGGAAAAATATGAAGATATATATAATATCCCATCTTGTCAAGAAGTTTCTGATGAAATACGGGAAAATAAAAATAACATACCAAGATATGTAGCTTGGACGAATGAATTCCCAGTTTACTACAGAATAGGACGATTATATATACCAGAAAGATATAGAAACCATTTAATGTATTGATTTCATATTAATAAGCTTGCAGGAAATTGTGAAGTGAATAAAACATAAAAGAAAATTCAGGAACACCTTTGATGGCCTAATATTAGTAGAGAAATTGAAGACTATGTCTTAAATTGTTTAATATGTCAGATAATACGTAGTAGAAGATTTAAATCAGATGTAAATAAGGAATTATCAGAAAATAATATATTCTATATGGTATCTTTATATATTGAAGTTCCTGGAATTTGAAAAGGTAAAGAATACAATATACAAGTAGCAATTGACCATTATTCACGTTTTATGTTAACAAATGTGACAGATAAAGCTTCTACCTCTAAGTATGTTATAAATATTATAAGAAATACGTGGATCCCCATATTTGGATATCCAAGAAGTATTTTAATAGATCGAGGTTCAATATATATGATTCAAGAATTTAAAGATTATATTATTAATGAATTGCAGATAAAATTATATCATACTAGTGCATATTATTCACAAGGATAAGGAGTAAATGGAAGTGCTCATAAAAGTCTTAAATATATACTTAAAATGCTATATGAAAAAGAAAAATTTTTTTTGAGCAAATAGTTAGAAATGCAGTTCTAATATATGATAATACCCCTCATGGTACAATTGGAGAAACACCTTGATTTTCGATATACGGAATATATCGTATATGTCCATATTTTTCAAAAATAACACCAGAAACAACTAAGGAGATGATCATCATTTATTTAAACGATCGATGGAAAAATGTAAGTGATGATTTAATTAAAATAAAGGAAAAACATTTAAGGATAAAAAGATTAAATCAGAAGGCATTATATCTTATAAATTATCTGAATATGAGAGAAATAAAATGAAACATTATAGTGGAAATGGAAAATATAAATCACATTGATCATTCCCACATAGAGTAACGGATATCAAAAATGGGAATTTAAAAACCATACCCATTTATTATCGAGGCATAGAAATACAAAAGGGGTTAGAAGTTATAAAGCAAGCCAAAGAGAGCAAACTATAAGCATTATTATTACTTCCCCCTAAGTGGTGAAGTATGGTTTATAAAAAAATTGTTATTAATCTTTTGTAAAATAAAATTAGCTACTAGTCAGGAAAATATAAGTTAGCCATGCACTGACTCTAGTTAAAAAAAAAAATATATATATATATAAAGTTGTATTTTTTTTTTTGTTTATTTTATACTTATGTTATATTCACTTTGTATATTTTGAAATAACATATAATAAATTAGAGTTTAATTTTTGTTATTTGTTATAAATTTTGTAAATGTTTTCAACTGAAAGAATATATTTATTCTTTATAAATGAAAATTCATTTATAAAGATAAACCTATGTCTGCTAAACAATACATAATAATTTGATTCAAATTAAATATTATACATTATGAAATGCCATTATATATACAATAAAATAAGTACATATATAAATAAAAACTTATATTTAGTTATATATACTCTTTATTAATTTGTTTGTTCAGTCCCTAACAAAATCTTTGGGAAGGCAACTAATAAATTAATAGGATAAATATTTTTACATTTGCTGTAGGAATAAGTTTATACACTAAAAATCAGTATACTTAGTTATATATGCTCTTTATTAATTCATATGTTTGATACTATATTAAAGTCATTAAACAGGCAATTAATAAATCAATACAATATATATTTCTATGTATAACATAAGAATAAGTATATAGTCTAAAAATCCGTATATTTATTAGTTATATATGTTCTTTATTAATTTGTTTATTTAATATTCTAACAAAGTCATTAAATAGGCAATTAATAAATCAAATGAAAAGAGGATATTCAATATTAAAAAAAGTCTTTTTCATACTAATAAAATTTTTATATGAAAAAAATAGCAACAAAATATAAATATTTTTATGTATTATCATTATTCTATATTATTAAAATGTTATATTACCCAAATAAAAAAAGTAAATATAAAAAAAGTTATAAGAAAATTTCATATTTTTTTTTTCTCCCTTTTACTATATATTTTTAAAGTTAACATATATATAGCAATGAAATCTTTATCTACATAGAAATAGTATATAGGGAACATCATAGTATTCATAGTAAGGATAATATTATTTTTTTTATTCATTTCTTTTTATTTTTAATTAAAAAGAAATTTTTATTTATTATTTTCATTTTTAAGGAGAAATATTAAGTGAAATAGTTAAATTTAAAAAATGATTTTTTAAATTTGAAAAAAAAAAAAAGATTTATTTTTATTGTGAATTTTTTATTTTATATGAAAAAAAGAAAATACACAAAAAAATGTATATTTATATATATAAATTATGTTAATATATTGCAGAGTACAAAAATATGATAGCAAAATACTTTTAATGTAATAATTTTTCATATTGCTTAAAATGCTCATTTTATGATATTAACACTGCCTATTAAAGCATGCATAATCGTGTTAATTAAAACTTGTTAAACTTCCTAATTCTTTAAGAAAATTTTTAACAATCAATTTAACAAAACATTATCTTATCAACATTAAATTTTATTTTATATAAATATATTTTTTCCTTTTAGTTACAAATTTTTTCTTTATTATAGTAATATTGATAAATATATAATAGTAACTATTATTATTTTCTTTATTTTTATTGAAATATCATCTTTTGCTTTTGAAAAAACATGCATATGCATGTGCCCAATTTCATAATGAATTACAATTTTTCATAATAGTTAAAATGACAATATGTCATAAAAACACTAGATTATCTTAAAAATAAAACTAAATTGTTATTGGTTACATCATTAAGGCGTTTTTTATAGTATATATCTTCTTTATAATTTCTATTATTAAATTAAAATTACTGGTATTTTAGTAATTATTATAAATGTATACATTCTTCTTATATGTTTATTATAATGTAATAGTTTTTTTTAAGAAAAAATTGATACATGCACAAATTTTTAATTTGGATTTATTTATTTCTATAACTGAACAACATTTGATTATACATCATTATAGCGTTAAATTATAATAAAAAATAAAACTATAATAAATTAAATCTAGCATAAATATAAAAAATATTATCAATTATATTATCTTTAAGGTTTACTTAATATTATATATCTTAAAAATTTGCAGAATTATTATCATTTTTTTATAATCTAAATTATAAAATAATTATATTCATATTTTTTGCTTTTTTTTTTTTTATTATTTTCAGAATTAATAATTAACAATTCATATATATATTACCTTAAGTATAGGAATACTGTTTAAAATCTCTAGCACCATTTAATACATGAGTATTATTCTTAAATTATTCTTAATTTCAAACTTTATCTTTTAAATCTCATCTTTTTTTCTCTTAAAGCATATACAAAATTAGTGATACTTGAATTTTTTTTTTTTAAAGGGAATTATTAAAAAATATACTCAATTGTAAATGTTAATTATTTATTTTATATATATTCAACAATTTGTTAATTTATTCTATTTTAATAGTATTAATACATTACATTTTATAAATATTTTAAATGAAAAAATAAATAAGATATTTTAAAGTAATATTTTTTCTTGAATATTTTAACATTTATAATTTTTATCTATAATTTAAAATTTTTAATATTCTAATATATTTTTATTAAAGTTATTAATAATAATTATATCTAAAAATAAATAAATTTATATAAATAAATAAAAAATGAACAGAAAAAGTGATTCTATCCTGAATATCAGAATGCATCCTATGTTTTATTACCATGTATCTGAAGGCTTTATTACTACAGATATATCCACTTTAAAATTATATAGTAAAAGAGAGAAAAAAAATATATTATATTTTCTTATGAAGTTTTTCTTATTTACCTTTTTAATTTGGATATTACAATATTCTAATAATGTAGGATAATAATAATATTTCAAAATATTTGTTTTTTTATTATTAGTATTTTTTTGAATCAAAATTTAATGAGAATGAAAAAATTCCTTTTCTAAATACCAAATGTTTTTTTTCTATTTTAGTGGGTCTCATATAAATCAAGGAATCAAGGAAACAGCTTAAAAAACGTATTAAATTTAGGATATGAAAGATCATTAGCAGAAAGTAATAATACAATAAAACAAACGAAAGAAGGATTAAATTACTATGATCAACAGAACATATTAGAAACATATTTAGAATCACGGAATGAGCAAAATGAAATAGAAGAAAATATAGATGTAGAACAAGAAAATGAAATAAAGACGAAGGAGAAAAATAAAAAAGTAAGTTTTAACAAGAGTATTTTAGGCACTTGTAAAAGTAACTTAAAATTAGTGTTATTTTCCCTCTTTTTTTTCATGCCATTTTCTTCATTTATGATATCTTTAATATCTTTAATATCTTCTAATTTCTATGATGAAAAAACATATATGGCAACTTTTTTGTTATCTAATATATCCATTATAATCTTTGCAATATATTTAATATACGAACAAATCAATATAAAACGCAAAATCAAATTATAAGTAACCATTGTAATTAAAAATATGATATACTAAGAAATAGATATATATAAGATAAGATAAAAAGTATCTTAAAGATTAATATAGATATGATTTATTAATTGCATATCCAATAATTTTTGAAAACTATCAAGTGAAAAATTTAATAAAGAATATTTAGAGTATTTTTAATAACTTTGTTTAATATAAAAATATTTTTGTAATGAATTAATATGTTTTATAAATTATATTTCTATTCATGATTTATTAATTATTTGTTTGATGAGTCTGCTATAGTACTAAACAAACAAATTAATAAAGGGAATGCATAACTAAATATACTAATTTTTAGTGTATATACTTATTCTTATATTACATATAGAAACACTTATAATATGTAACATTTAATTTGAATTAATCAATTTTATATTGCTTGACAGACATATATTTACTCTGACAAATGTATATTTATTTACAAAGAATAAGTATATTTTTTTTAATTTAAAAACTCACACAAATAAGTTATAACAAATAACAAAATTAAATTCTAAATTCTTCCCTGTTATTTCGAAATATACAAATCGAATATAACATAAACATTATAATTTTCATTTATGAAAAGAAATAAAAAGTTTTCTTTAGTTACTTTTCGTACATTAATTTTTATATTTTCAATTAAAAATTTTCTTTTCCATTAAAAATAAACCCCAAATAAAGATTGTTGCATTTTTTTTTAATAATTACCAATATATATAAAGAATAAAATAAACACAAAAAAAATATAGCTATATATATATTTTTTTTTCTTTTTTTTAACTAGAATTAGTTCATGGCTGGCTTATATTTTCCCAACTAGTAAGCTAACCTTATATATTATAAAAGGTTAATAACATCTTTTATTAACCAATAACTAAGTTTATCATGCAAATAGCTTAATACATATTTTTATTAACCAATACTCTAGCTAAGATATTGAATGGGCAATTAATAAATCAATTAGATAATTTATCTATTTTAAAATATTAATTTTAGTTCTTTTCCACGTATATTTTTATTATCTCATGAGTTTTTATATTTATTCAAGATAAAACTCCATGAAAAAATATATAGTTTTTCATATAAAAAAAATCTCATAAAATAAAGGAAAATACTTTTTTGTTAAAAAAAAATTGAAAAAATTATTATACGCATTTTACCAGTTTTCCTTTTTATTTTTGTAACATATCCTTCTACAAAAGCATATCTATAGATGTATTTTGTTCACAAAGCAATCTTATACATTCATTTAACTGGTCTCTTATATGTAATAATAACATTTATATATTAACTTTCACTATTATAAAAACTTAAAAGATAAATAAGATCTTTTATTTACAAAACAGTTAATTAATAAATCATAGTATCATTAAATAGACAATTAATAAATCAGTACATGAAGATACTTATAACAGTATTTTACTTATAAAGATATGTATACAAAGATGAGCATATAAATATATGTTTTAAAAATGCGAACATATTAATTTTTTTTTTTTTGAAAATGGAAATAAAAGTTCAATTTTTTTTTAATAATTTTTCTTTTGATATTTTAAAAAAAAAAATATGAATGATGAGTATATTTTTTTTTTTATTTTATGTGAATGATTAAAACTTATAACTAAATGATAACATTTTGTAACAAAAACTATTGAAAAATGTAATTAAAAAAAAAAGATATGAGTTAATTTAATTTTATGTTTTATAGGAAATTACATGAAAAGTGCATAATTATCTATAAATAATGAATTTATTATAAGTAAAATTAGTAGATATTTCTCTGTATACTCTATTAATTTGACTCTTTAAAATACTGTAAAAGTATTCCAATGGACAATTAATAAATCAGACATATACATCTAAAAATATCAACATTCATCCTTGTTAACTATAAAAAAAAAGAAAATTATTATGTTTTCTTCCTTAAATTTATTTCATTAATAAATATTCCAAAAAAAAAATTATATCATCTTATTGAATTCTTCTTAGATAAGTAATTGTTTAATAAATTAATATAAAAGTTATAAAAGTATAAGCATATCTTATATTTCATTTATTACTATATTATTAAGATTATAAAAAGGTTAATAACGTTTTTACTTGCTATGTAAAAATAATTTAATTAGATTGAAATATGTTATAACTAAAAAAAATAAGAAAATATAGGAATTAACTATATGGAGAACAAATATATAATATTATACAACTTTTAAGAAAAAAAATTCAAATAATATAAAAATTATTTTCATAGAATACTGCATTATTTTTTTTAAAAATTTAGTTTCTTTAACATAATCATTTTTGAATATAGTAATAACCTAATTATATATCAATGTATATGTTTTAGGAAATTAATTAAATTAAAGTAACTAAATAATTATGTTTTTTAAAAATATAACCATTCAATAAATAGAAATAAAAAAATTTCTAATAATTGCAAATAATATTGTTTTTATATAACTAGTTAGTAAAAAATATTATTAATCTTTAATAAAACGACATATAGTAAATTATGAGAAAAAAAATAAAAGGATATTTTATTTTTGTAAATTCTTTTTATTAATTGTAATTTAAAATTTTTAACTTTAAAGAAAAAAATATAGTTTTTTTTTTTTTTAATTTTGTCGTTAATTAATGAATAAATTCATTGCCCTTAATATGCAGTTTTAAGTTTTTCCTTGATAAAACTTATTTATTTATGTTTGTGATTAATTAAATAGAACATATTAGTAAGACCAAATTTTATTTTGTCATATCTAGGAGTATATTGCATGTAAAATCTAAAGTGATAGCACCGTGACCAACTTAGTGTGTCTAATAAAAGTTTTTATCATAAAAACAACTCAGTTATAATTATACTTTTATTTATTTTTTTTTGTGTTTATTTTGTTTGCATGTTTTTTTTTCCCTCTAATTTTTTTCTTTTTTTTTTGGTAAGCAATGATGAGAAAGAATAGCAAATAAATTTCGTCAATTAAAATTTTTTTATTTAGCTTATTTAAGTTTTTAAATTTATTTAATTTTCTATTATATAGAAACCTTAGTACAGAGTTATAAAGGAGTTTTAATATTTGCTCTTTATTAATTTGGATATTCATCACTTTTATTAAAATTGTTGAATAACCAATTAATTAATAAGTTGTCAAATTAATTTTTTTATTTTATAAAAATTAAACTGGAAGTTAAGAGAAAAATAAAAAGGATCTTGTTTTTATTAAATTTTTATCTTTATATATTTTTGAAAAAACCGTTAATAGTTCTATAAATAAATTGTTATTTTACTTAATATTGTTTTATATATAATTAAAGATTTGTAAAAGAATTTACATTTTAATAAAAATAAGGATAAATTTCTATTAAAATTGATAAATGCCATTTATAAAACAAGTTTTGCCTTAAGAACAATAAGATCATTAAGTTTATGTGTTTTTAATTAAAGAATAATAAATTTTATATTAAATAAATGATTTATTTTTTGTGATACAGAATGATTATATGAAATTTTATTATTTGAAGCAAAGTCATTTTTATTACAAATAAGAATGGTGTTTACTGTTATACATTCTCTTTATTTGTTTGTTCTTTTAATACTTTTGAAGATTCATTAAAGAGATTATTAATATATCAAAGCTATGGTGATATTTAACATACATTTAATCTTATATTATAGATATTTTTTTTTTTAATGAATAATAATTTTAATTAAAAGGTTATTTAAATTTTTTTACATATTTAATTTCTATTCGTTCTAGTATTAAAAGGGTTGAAATTATTAAATGACATAAAGTGAATAGAATAAAACTAGGAGATTCTATACTATAGATTTCAAATAAAAAAAAAAATGTATATAATACAAGGGATAAAAGCGATAAAAGAATAGAAAAGCCCAGTAAAAAGAGTTTTAAATTGCTTTTACATTTGTCTAAGGTTCTCTCGATTAATTTTACATTTTGATTTTTCCTTTCTGTCTCTATTTCACCTTCTTGTTCTACATCTATATTTTCTTCTATTTCATTTTTCTCATTTCTTGATTCCGAATATGTTTCTAATATATCATGTTGATCATGGTAATTTAATCCTTTTTTCGTTTGTTTTATTGCATCATTGCTTTCTGCCAATGATCTTTTGTATCCCAAATCCAACACATTTTTTAAGCCATTTTCGTGATTCCATGATTTATAAGAATCCCACTAAAATAGAAAAAAACATTTGGTATTTAAAAAAAGTTTTTTTTTACATTAATAAAATTATAACAAAAAAAATAGTAATAAAAAATAAATATAAATAGTTAAGTATAATCATTATCCTACATTATTATAAAATTTTAATATCCAAATTAAAAGGATAAATATAAAAGACTTCATAAGAAAATATAACAAATTTTTTTTCTCTCTTTTACTACATAATTTTAAAGTGGACACATCTGTAGTAATAAGATCTTTAGATACACGGTAATAATACATAGGATGCATCCTAATACTCGGAATAAGCATAATCTTATTTTTCCTATTCATTTTTTTTCATAAATTAAAACGATCTTATTAAATAAAAACAAATTTTTATTTATTATTTTTTTTACATATTAAAAGGATAATCAAATGAAATAATCGAGTTTAAAAAATCAATTTTTAAATTTGGAAGGAAACAAGGTTTTTTTTTCTTTATATGAAAAAAAGAAAAATTAAAAAAAAAATTATTTATATTTATGAATTAATTTAATCCTTAGCAAAGCATAAAAATATAATTATTAATTTTCTTAAAGATAGAGCAAAATATTTAAAGATATTACTTTTTTACATGGCTTAAAATGTTCATTTTATGTTATATCGTTAATACTATATATTAAAGCATGTATAATTATGTTAATTTAAAACTTAATAATCTTGCAAGTTTTTTAAGATAATTTTTAAAAATTAATTTAATAAAACATTATTTTCATTAAATTTTATTTTATATGAACATATTTTCTCTTTTTAGTTATAAATTCTTTCTTTATTATGATAATATTGATAAATATATAACAGTAACTTTTATTAATCTTTTCTTTATTTTTATTGAAACATTATCATTTGCTTTTGAAAAAATATGCATATGCATGTGCCCAATTTCATACTGAATTATAATTTTTCATAATAGTTAAAATGATAATATATCATAAAAACACTAGGTTATCTTTAAAATAAAACTAAAACTATTATATATTATATCCTTAATGTATATTTAATAGTACATTTCTTCTTTATAATTTTTATTATTAAATTATAATTATTGCTATTTTTGCTATTTTTATAAGTTTATACATTCTTCTTATCCATTTATTTATTTTATTTTTTTTTCTTTCCTAAGTATTTTTATTATAATATAATAATTTATTTATAAAAAAATTAATGCATGCACATATTTTTAATTTGGATTTTATATCATCCTATAATTTAACATTATTTTATTACACACCATTATAGTGCTAAGTTATAATGATAAAACTACAATCGAGTATATTTGGCATAAATATAAAAAACATAATCAAATATGTTATCTTTAAAGTTTATTTAATAACATATGTCTTAAAAGTCTATAGGATTATTATTATCACATTTATAATTTAAATTAAAGGGTAATTATTTCAATATTTTCTGTTCCTTTTCTATTATTAGAATTAATAATACGTATATATATTACGTTAAGTATAAAAATAAAGTTTGAAATAATTATTATTGCTTATTTCATGAACGTTATCCTTAATTTATTATTCATTTAAAATTTTATTATTTTAAATTCATCTTTTTTTTTTTTTTTAAGCAAATAAAGAATTAGTCATACTCAAAATTTTTGTTTTAAAAGGAGTTATTAAAAAATATATTGGATTATTCATATAAAATATTTAATGTATGCATGTTCAATAATTTATTAATATATCTTATTTTAATAACATTAATATACAAAACTTTTATAAATATTTTAAATTAGCAATTAAATAGGATATTCTAAAGTAATTTTTTTCTTGAATATTTTAACAATTATTATTTTTACCCAGAATTTCAAATTTTAACTTTTAAATATATTTTTATTAAAGTTATTAATATTAGTTATATTCAAAAGTAAATAATTTTTATGAATAAAAATTATTTACTTTTGAATATAAAATAAAAAAATGAACAGAAAAAGTAATTCTATCTTTCATATTTGTTTATATCATGGGTACTATTTCCATGAGAATAAGCATTACACTATTATAGATATGCCAACTTTAAAAATATACAGTGAAATAGAGAAAAAAAAAATTATATTTTTTTATAAAGATCCTTATATTTATCCTCTTAATTTGTATATTACAAAGTTTTTATTATTTAAGATAATGATAATATTTAAAAAATACTTGTGTTTTTTTATTTTTAATATTTCTTTTATCAAAGTTTTATTTTTATGAAAATTTCTTCTTAAGTACTAAATATTATTTTGCTATTTTAGTGGACTTCTTTTAGGCCGTGGAATTACAAAAATAACTTAAAAAACATATTGAATTTAGGAACTAAAAGATCATTAGCAGAAAGTAATCATTCAATAAAACAAACGAAAAAAGGACTAAATTGCCATGACCAACAGGATATATTAGGATCATATTTAGAATCAAAAAATGAGCAAAATGAAATAGAAGAAATTAGAGATGTAGAACAAGGAGACGAACTAGAGACAATAAAAAAAAATAAAAATGTAAAATTTATCGGAATATCTTCACGCAAATATATAAATAATTTAAGACTGTTTTTCTTAATTTCTGCTTTTCTCTTATCTTTTTTTTCATTTGCATTATCTACAACTACTAGTGTATATAATCCATCAATAATTTACAGATTTTTATCTTAATTAATTTAACTTCTATTATATTTACAATAAATATAATGTACAAGGAAATTAAAATAAAACAAAACAAATTATAACTTTTCTTATTAAAACTTTTGTACATAAAAAAAAAATATATTATATAAGATTAAAAGTATTTTAAACGTTATTATGTATCTGTTTTATTAATTGGCCGTTTAATGACTTTGCTAGAGTATTAAACAAACAAATTAATAAAGAGCATGTATAACTAAGTATACGTTTATATATATATATTCGTTTTTATTATATATATATATACAGTTTTCTTATGATGCATAATATTTAATTGAAGTTAAATTTTACTGCATCTTTTAATAAACCTATTAACAGTTATAAATGAGTTTTTATTTACAAAGAATTAATATCTTCTTTTAATTAAAAACATACAAATAATTTATAACAATTTATTAAGTCAAAATTTTATGATATTCAATGTTATTTCAAAAATATACATTGAATAATACATAAATATTTCTCTTATCTCTTAAGTTTTAATAAGTTAACATTTCTTTCTTTTAATTTTTATTTACACTAAAAATTAAAACATAACATAACATAACATTCATTCATAAAAACTCTTCCCAAAAAAAA
>NW_021628538.1:0-5693 GCF_900005765.1 Plasmodium relictum
ATTTTAGGCAATATATTTAAACTAGTATTATGAATTTCTTTTATTATAATCCTGTTATTATTGCAAATAGTTTCTTTATCATATTTATTAGTAGATATATATCTCTTCAATTTATCAAACACTAAATCTTCTATCATAGAAATAGCTTTTGTGGTATCTATTTTTTTTTTAGATTTTAGTAAATCCAGTTTATCAATACGCATAGCACTATCAATGGATTGTTTCACCAAATTTTCTAAGTTATCAAGTTCTTCATATTTTAGATCGAAATCATCAAATAATCTAAATTTTACATCAAGTATAGTTCTTATTTTCGCTTTCATTCCATCTAGCATTCCATCGATGAATATTATTGTAGTTTCACCTTCTCCATTATGTATATTGATGACTCCATTGTATAAATCCGAGAATTCATCAAAAAAGGATTTCTGAATATATAAAATACGTTTAAGATTTTCTATTCTTTCATCTGATGAATAATATCGTTGCATAAAATCACATTCATATATTCTATGATATATACTAATCAAATTAGAAAATGGTAATGTTATTCCTCCTTGGCTAAATTGTTCATAAATAATCGAAAAGAAATTTTGCATATTACTTAAAATATCAGGGTCTCTTAACATTTTTAAATGCAATGAATGCTCTAAAGAAAGATAATCTTTGAATAATCCTCTACTAAAAAATTTTTCTACTTTATGACTTTTCACATGAGTTTTTAACTTTTCGAACCCATTTCTGCAAAATTCCTCTTCATATTAAGTCCTAATTCATAATTATTTAATAGCAATGAATCCTTAAATAAGCTTGATAACAAACTAGCATTGTATATAAATGCTACTAAGTTAGAGACTTATAATAAATTAAAGGCTCTTAAAAGATTCATTTTGGTAATAAAGAATAATACATATAAATTTTGAATTTTCTTTATAATGATATTCTTATAAATATTTATAAAGACTATTAGTATAACAGAAAATATAGATCTTAATACAAAAAATAAGAATGAATATTATAATTTTAAAAAAAAGAAAATTTTAAATATATTTAAATGTTTTATTTTATTAAAATAATATTCATTTTTAGTTTTTACCTATACTTCTCTCTATTTATTTTTAATTGCATGTTATGCACTAAAGTATAAAATAAATACACAAGTTCACATATTATCTATCCAATAATTCGGCATAAGGTGCATTTCATGACAAGAAATATTATTTTAAATATAATTAAAAGTCCTATTTTATTAAAATAATACTTATTTTTAGTCCTCATCTATATTTTATTTCCTTCTGTCTATTTTTAATTGCATACTGTACACTAAAACACGAAATCAATATACGAATTCATATAATTACATGTAGATTTATTAATTGGGCTATTCAAAGACTTTTCTAAACAAATGAACAATCAAATTAATAAATAGTATGTATAGTATCTCTACTTATTTTATTTTATGTAAAAATAAATGTATGCTTTTAATTTAAATAACTAAACACTTATAATTTTAGGAGTATTTATTAAATAAAATTATGTATTTATTTTTGTTTTATTAAAAATTTAAGTCCTCGTTAAATTTGCACTTATATAAAAGTTATTTAACTAAACAAAATAAAATAAAATTTTAATTATAGTTTTTAAATAACATTTATAAAATAAATAAATAAATATTAAATATTAATAAAAACAAAATACTTTTTTTTCTTTTTAGTTTTTCAAGTTTAATTTTTTTAATTCTAAAGATTAATTCTATTTGACAAAAAAACAAAAATTTTACTTAAAATTTTTTATTGAAATCTTTATATGTAAAAAAAAAATATAGTCATATTATATGTAATATGACTACATTTTTTTAACTAGTATGTTCATTTAACCACTTTATTATAGAAGAAGATTAATAATAATACCTCTTATTATCTACATAATTTCACTTATAATATATTAAATAAGAAAAAATATGTTAAATGTAATTTTTTTTATTTAAATTAATTTCATAATATGTATATAATAATAAACTCGATTAGAGCAGTTATAAGATAGCGTTATAAAAAATAACTATTAATCTATTTAAAGAAAAAAAAAAAAAAAAGAGAATATAAAGTAAGCAGATATATCTGAACTGAAAATAATATAAAATTCTTTAAAAATAATTTTATATATTTATGTTGTAAAATTAAAAGTTAAACATACCATACACCAGAATTTTTTTTACTTCAATGTCTAAATAAAAAACAACATAAAAACATAAAAAATACTAAATTTTTTAATTTTTGTTATGAATAATTATTTATAAATTTCATGCTAAATATGTTAAAAAAAAATTAAATTAGAAATAAGAAATAAAAAATAAAATAAACAAATCATCATGAAATATAATTTAATGAAAACTATAAAAAAAGAAACTGATATAAACATATATTGTATTTAATTTTTTTATTTTAAATTGATGATTTATAATTTGGTTCTTTGAATACTTGATTTATTAATTTCCTGTTTAATGGATTTACTATAGTATTAAATAAACAAATTAATAAAGAGTATGTATAACTAAATATATTGATTTATAAATATGTTATTAACCTTTTATAGTATATTAAGTTAGTTTACTAGTGTATGTACAAGTTAGTCATGCACTGGCGTTAGTTAAAAAAAAAATATATATATAAAGTTGTTTTTTCTTTGTTTGTTTATTTTATTGTATATACATCTTTGTAATTAAAAAAAAAAAATTAAAATAATTTTTTTTTTTTGTTTTCCAGTTGGAGTTTGTTCGAATTAAAAAGAGAATTAATTTTTAGTTACATGAAAAACTTAACGAATGAAAAAGTATAATATTTATGTTATATTCAATGTGTATTTTTGAAATAACATTGAATAAATTAGAGTTTTGACTTTTGTTAATTGTTATAAATTGTATGTATGTTTTTAATTAAAAGAATAAACTGATTCGATTCGTTGTAAATAAAAACTCCTTTATAGAAGTTTAACATGTCTATTAAAAAAGATACAGCAAAATTTAAATTAAATTAAATATTATGCATTATTTCGATACTTGTGATTGAAATAAAATGCTACAAATAGAAGATATGAGTACCAAGGATTAACAAATTAGCAAATAAATACAAAAGGGGTTGGAAGTTATAAAACAAGCCAAGAAAAGCAAACTATAAGTAATGTCATTACTTCCCCTTAAGTGGTGGAGTATGGCTAATAAAAGATGTTATTAACCTTTTATAATACATTAAGTCAGTTTACTAGTCATGAATGTTCAAGTCAGCCATACATTGACACTAGTTGTAAAAAAAAAAAATATATATATAGCTATATTTTTTTTGTTGTGGGTTGGCGTTTTTGAAATTTAAGAGATTAATTTTTATCTTAAAATATAAAAATAATGAGAATAATTATAATACTTATGTTCTATTCAATTTGTTATAACTTAATTTTGTATGTGTTTTTAATTAAAAGAATATACTTATTTTTTGTTAAAAAAAATACATTTATAAAAGTAAAAATATGTCTGTTAAGCAATACTGAATTGCTTAAATCAAAAGTTATATATATATATATAACAAGAATAAGTATATAAATATATGTATATATATATATAAATCAGTATATTTAGTTATACATGCTCTTTATTAATCTGTTTATTTAATACCCTAGAAAAGTCATTAAACAGGCAATTAGTTAATCAAAAATACAATTAGAACCATAAATCAAGTTATTTTTTTCCTGTCTTAAATCGGTAAGTTATATAAATTATCCTAAATATATTGAAAATCAAATATCCTAAAAATACACTCATTCCTATTATTGATCCACTTAATATTGCTTTATTTACCATTAATTTTTTTTTTTTTTTTCTTTTTCATAAAGTTCCTCCTGGGAAAGATTTACTAGCTTAGGATTCGATATGTCACCCACTTTATGCATATTTCCCCTATCTAAAACGAAAGATTTATAAAAAAAATAAAATTAAGAAAATATAATAGGAAAATTATTCCATATTTATAGAAAAATAACGGGGAAACTCTAATTTTTATATGTATAATGAAATATAACAAAATAACAACAAAATGATTCTTCATATATAATTCATTTATATAAAAATAAAATTAACATATGCAAAAATTTTTATATAAACAAATATATACCTCTCTTTGCATTTATCCCAGATATATCTTTACAATTTCCTTCTACTTTATTAAAAAAAGTTAAAAGCAAAAATAAAACAAAAAATACAGTTATATATTTCATAATTTTTAATATTATATTATATATATATATATAATTTATAATATGAATATATTTTAAATATATTTTAATGTAAAAACCAAAATAAATTAATGTGAATAATATTTTTCATATATTTTAGTATTCGCTTTCTCTCAAAATATTTATTTTTTTACTAAAAATATAGATAAAATATTAATGAATATGTTTTTAAAAAAAAAATAATAATTTAAAAAAGATTTTCTTTCTTTAAAATTTCTACATGTTTCTTAAAATTTAAATATAAATAGTTCTTTGATAATAAAATGTTTCTTTTTATTTTTTGTTTAAAAAAAAAAAAAAAAAATGAAAATTATTTATTCTGTTGATAAATCACCACTTTAAAATAAAATATATATAGTTCATCATAAAAAAAAATTGGTCGAATTTATTATGCTTAAATTACTTTCATATAATAAATAAAAAAAGTTATAATATCTATATAATACATATGAATACATAATAAAACAATAATTTATTTATGAAAATACATAATTAAAAAAAAAAAAAAATGACCAACACTATTAATAGTTTAAAATATTTCTTAAAATTATTAAATATTTTAACCTATAAAAAAAAAAAAAAAAAGAAGTTATCTTTTAATTATTCAAATAATTTTATATATGCACTTCACATTTATTAAGAAATTAAGAAAGAATTTTTTACATTCATAAAGTTTCTATAATTCATTTATTAATTGCCTGCTCGAATAATTTTACAACATTTTAAACAGTCAAATTAATAGAGAGCACGTAGAAATATATATATATATATAAAATAGAATAATTTTCTCTGTATTTTAATATATATTTTTTTCTTTTACATGAAAAAGAATTTATTGTAGTTCTCCAAAAATTATTCATAAACTATATATGAATCCGTTTATTTCTTCTTAACTTTTAAAAATAATTAAAAAATTTATCTAGTAGTTCTTTTATTAATTTATTAATTGCCAGTTTAATTACCTTGCTAAGGCATTGAATGAACAATGTGATAATGAACATTTTTATAAAGTTTAATCTTTTTATTTGTTTATGGTTTTACTTTTTTAGTGAAATTGCATAAAAATGATAAGGTGTTTTTAATTATTTAATAATTTATGAGTATTCAATAGTCAACATATACTTAACATGTAATAAATATTTTATATAAACACATATACGTAATATCTTTGATTTAAGATATCTTTTACTTAAGTTTATATATTCTTAAAACTTCATTTTTTTTCCCCCAAAAAATGAATCAAAAAAAAATTAAAATAAAAATTAAAAATAAAATCTTTCTTTACAAAAATTAAAATGTTAAAAAAAATTAATTTAAAGAATTTTTTTTTTTTTTTTAATTTGGCTAAAAACGTATGATTGACGTTGTGATTTATTAATTGTTTGCTTAATGACTTTGCTAGAGTATTAAAC
>NW_021628539.1:0-1994 GCF_900005765.1 Plasmodium relictum
ATGCAGGATTGTAAAAAAGAGGAGTGGGAATTAAATAGAGTAGAATTTTTAGAAATCTGCTTGAATGAATGGTTAAAAAACGAGGAAATAATTGAAAATATAATGGACAAAGAAGTCATATTAAGAAAAGAAAAAGAAAAAAGTAATGTAGAATTAGAAAAGCAGAAGATGCTATCAAAGAAATGGACAGAAAGAAAAATAAGGCTATTGGAAAAATGGGAAAAGGAAGAATGGTTTAAAAATTTGAAAGAAGAATGGAGAAAGGAGGAAAATATGTATGCAGAAACAAAAGATAAATTAGAAGTCATGGATAGACAAGATAAAATAGAGAATGATCCCATATTAGAGAAGAGAAAAGAAATATGGAAGAAATGGTTACAGAGACAGAGGGAGACATTTATGGATTATTATAGGGAGGGATGGTTTAAAAAATTGTTAGAAGAATACGAAAAGGAAGAACATGAATTTATAAAAGATGAAAACGGGAAGAATGTAGAAGGAAAAAAAAAAAACTTAGAAATTGAGATAAGAGAAGTAGCAATAGTAGGCATAAGGAAAGATGTAAATGAGAAGATAAAAAAAGAAAGATTAATATCTAATATGTGTGCAGAGATACATATGATGGTATTAGACCAGTGTAAAAAGGAAGAGATAGAGTCCATGACAGATGAGTTTCTTAAATCATACATAGAACAAAAGAAAAAGCATGAAGGATTTCTTGAACAAGAAATGGGAAATAAGAAAATAGATGAATTAGAAAAAGAAAGAGAAATGAATATTATGATAGAGAAGAATAAAGAAAAATGGGAGTGTTGGAAAAAAGAGGAGTGGTTTCAGGAGTTGAAGTTGAATTGGAAAAAGGAAATGATACATATGAAAGAAATAACAGATAATATAAGAGAAAAAGTAATAAATCCCATGTTGGAAACACAAATAATTGAGAAACAGTGGCAAGAGAGGCAAAGAAATATTTTAAAGAAATGGAATAAACAAAATAAAAATGAAAGGTCTATGAAGAACAAAGATAAAGAAACAATAGAAGACGAAAATGATGAAAACGATTTAAAAAAATGGGATATTACAATACTATAAAACCTAGCATGGCGTGTATATGATTTATTAATTGCCCGTTTAATGACTTTGCTAGAGTATTAAGCAAACAAATTAATAAAGAGCATGTATAACTAAGTATACGTTTATGTATATATATTCGTTTTTATTATATATATATATATACTGTTTTCTTATGATGCATAATATTTAATTGAAGTTAAATTTTACTGCATCTTTTAATAAACCTATTAACTGCTATAAATGAGTTTTTATTTACAAAGAATTAATATCTTCTTTTAATTAAAAACATACAAACAATTTATAACAATTTATTAAGTCAAAATTTTATGATATTCAATGTTATTTCAAGATATACATTGAATAATTGATTTATTAATTGCCCGTTTAATGACTTTGCTAGAGTATTAAACAAACAAATTAATAAAGAGCATGTATAACTAAGTATACGTTTATATATATATATTCGTTTTTATTATATATATATATACTGTTTTCTTATGATGCATAATATTTAATTGAAGTTAAATTTTACTACATCTTTTAATAAACTTATTAACAGTTATAAATGAGTTTTTATTTACAAAGAATTAATATCTTCTTTTAATTAAAAACATACAATTAATTTATAACAATTTATTAAGTCAAAATTTATGATATTCAATGTTATTTCAAAAATATACATTGAATAATACATAAATATTTCTCTTATCTCTTAAGTTTTAATAAGTTAACATTTCTTTCTTTTAATTTTTATTTACACTAAAAATTAAAACATAACATAACATAACATAACATAACATTCATTCTTTTAATTTTTATTTACACTAAAAATTAAAACATATTATAACATTTCTTTTCAAAAAACTCTTCCCAAAAAAAAAAAAAAAAATATATTTAATTTTTTTTTTTTTTTTTTAAAT
>NW_021628541.1:0-1973 GCF_900005765.1 Plasmodium relictum
TTTCTTTTTGAATTCAAAAGAGAATTAATTTTTACTTATATAAAAATTAATGTATGAAAATTTTAATGTTTTATGTTATATTATAATTGTGTATCTTGAAATAACATTGATTTATTAATTGCCCGTTTAATGACTTTGCTAGAGTATTAAGCAAACAAATTAATAAAGAGCATGTATAACTAAGTATACGCTTATGTATATATATTCGTTTTTATTATATATATATATACTGTTTTCTTATGATACATAATATTTAATTGAAGTTAAATTTTACCGCATCTTTTAATAAACCTATTAACAGCTATAAATGAGTTTTTATTTACAAAGAATTAATATCTTCTTTTAATTAAAAACATACAAACAATTTATAACAATTTATTAAGTCAAAATTTTATGATATTCAATGTTATTTCAAGATATACAATTATAATATAACATAAAACATTAAAATTTTCATACATTAATTTTTATATAAGTAAAAATTAATTCTCTTTTGAATTCAAAAAGAAAATTAAAAAAATATATATTTTTTTAAATTACAAAGATGTATATATATATAAATAAACAAACAAAAAAAAATAACTTTATTTTTTTTTTTTTTTTTTTTTTTTATAAGACTAGCGTCAGTGCATGGTTAATTTATATACACATGACTAGTAAACTAACTTAATGTACTATAAAAGGTTAATAACACCTTTTATTAACCAGGTATTGATTTATTAACTGCCTATTTAATGACTTTGTTAGAGTATTAAACAAACAAATTAATAAAAAATATATTCTTATTTACAAAGAATAAGTATATTCCTTTAATTAAAAACATACACAAAATTAAGTTTTAACAAATAACAAAAATTACTTTCAATTATTCAATGTTATTTAAAAATATACTAACCAAATATAAAATAAACATTATGTATTCATGCATTAATTTTTTATATTTTAACTAACAAATAATTATCTCTCAATTCTAAACTCCACACAACTTACAAAAAAAAAAAAAAATTAAGTATTTTTTTTTTAAAATTACACAGATGTATATACATAAAATAAACAAAAAAAAAAAATATAGCTATATATACATGTATATTTTTTTTGTATAACTAGCGCCAGTGCATGGCTAACTTGTACCTTATTTACTGGTAAACTATCTTTATATATTATAAAATGCTAATGACATCTTTTATTAATCAATAATAAAATTAATGAAATATATGAAAGATAAGTAAAAAACCTAAGTGATTGATAATCATAGAAGGAAATTAGATACTACGAAAGTATTAAAACCAAAAGACTATTTCTATATTTATGATAGAAATAACCTTTTGCAATTTGGAAACTTAAGTAATGAAGATAGAATAATAAGGAAAGAAATATAGAAAGGGATAGAAGTTATAAAACAAGCTAAATAGAGCAAACTATAAGTAATATCATTATTTCCCCATAAGGGGTAGAGTATGGTTAATAAAAAATGTTATTAACCTTTTGTAGTTGGTTAATAAAAGCCATTATTAACCTTTTTCAGTACAATATCCTAGGTTACTGTACATGTATATGCAAGTCACCCATGCGCTGACTGATTAACAAAGGATATTATAATTTTTGTGGTACACTAAGCTAGTTTATTGTATGTGTATGTACAAACTAATATCTACTGACACTAATAAAAATAAAAAAAAAAAAAATATATACATATTTTTTTTTGTTTGTTTATTTTGTTTTTTAAAATATTTTAAAAAAAAAAAAAAATATTTTTTTTTTTTTGGTGAGAAATTTTTAGTAAATAAAAATTTATTTATCTTTTATAAAAATAAAAGATAAAATTAATAATGTTTTTGTTATAATCAATGTATATTTTGAAATAAAATTGAATAATATAAAGTTTTGACTTTATTAATTGTTATAGTTTGTATGTTTTTAATTAAAAGAATAAGTAATTCTTTGTAAATAAAAACTCATTTATAACAATTAAT
>NW_021628542.1:0-1971 GCF_900005765.1 Plasmodium relictum
AAAAAATATAAAATTATTTTTTTTTGTTTGTTTATTAATATATATATACATCTTTGTAATTATAAAAAAAAAATTAATTATATTTTTTTTTATAAAGTTTTTTTTTTTTTGATGAGAGAATGTTATGTTATGTTATGTTTTAATTTTTAGTGTAAATAAAAATTAAAAGAAAGAAATGTTAACTTATTAAAAACTTAAGAGATAAGAGAAATGTTTATGTATTATTCAATGCATATTTTTGAAATAACATTGAATATCATAAAATTTCGACTTAATAAATTGTTATAAATTATTTGTATGTTTTTAATTAAAAGAAGATATTAATTCTTTGTAAATAAAAACTCATTTATAACTGTTAATAGGATTATTAAAAGTTGCAGTAAAATTTAACTTCAATTAAATATTATGCATCATAAGAAAACAGTATATATATATATAATAAAAACGAATATATATATATAAACGTATACTTAGTTATACATGCTCTTTATTAATTTGTTTGTTTAATACTCTAGCAAAGTCATTAAACGGGCAATTAATAAATCAGTGGGAGTCTTCATATGATAAATGCAATATTTTCAAAGTATTGTCAAGTCTAACCAAATTATTTTTAATAGTTTTAGTTATCGGTTGATAAATACCAGATATCATCTCTCGAGTCATACAAAAATAATCACGATCTCTTAACAAAAATCCATTTTTAATTGATTTTTCTGCACATTCTATTAACTTATGCATGGATCCCAATAATTCAAAAAGGCGTTTAAAGACTTCTAATGATTGAATAAATGAAAAAGAAAATGATTTATTGTACATGAAATTATTCACAATAGTTGATTTAAGATCATATAAGTTCTGCAGAAATATATGTTCATTGGATAAATCCTGAAGAATTTCTAAAATTTTCCTTGTTTTTTCATACATTTCTTTTCTATTTAATTTATGATTCATTTTATATCTAAATCTCAAAATAATATTATTAATGGTTCTTACTGATTTTATTTCTTTCATATTTTGATCGTAATAATTTTTTATTACTTTTAGATCAGGATGATTAATTTTTTCCATTTCCTCAGTGGTTAATAAAAGGTATTATTAACCTTTTGTAGCATGCTAAGCTAGTTGCTAGTTGTATATGTACAAGTTAGCCATGCACTGACGCTAGTCCTATATATATAAAAAAAAAAAAAAAAATTTTAAATTATTTTTTTTGTTTGTTTATTTATATATATATACATCTTTGTAATTTAAAAAAAAAAAAAAAATTTAAATATTTTTTTTTTTGGAAGAGTTTTATAAATGTTATGTTATGTTTTAATTTTTAGTGTAAATAAAAATTAAAAGAAAGAAATGTTAACTTAGTAAAAACTTAAGAGATAAGAGAAATGTTTATGTATTATTCAATGTATATTCTTGAAATAACATTGAATATCATAAAATTTTGACTTAATAAATTGTTATAAATTATTTATATGTTTTTAATTAAAAGAAGATATTAATTCTTTGTAAATAAAAACTCATTTATAACTGTTAATAGGTTTATTAAAAGATGCAGTAAAATTTAACTTCAATTAAATATTATGCATCATAAGAAAACAGTATATATATATATAATAAAAACGAATATATATATATAAACGTATACTTATTTATACATGCTCTTTATTAATTTGTTTGTTTAATACTCTAGCAAAGTCATTAAACGGGCAATTAATAAATCAGTTATTCAATGTTATTTCAAGATATACAAATCGAATACAACACAAACTACATCTTTTCATACACTAATTTTTATATAAGTAAAAATTAATTCTCTCTTCTATTCAAATACAAACAAAAAAATTTTTTTTTCTTTTTTATTAAATAATTACAAGGATATGTATATAAAAGTAAAATAAACATAAAAAAAAATAAATACAAAAAAAAATATAGCTATATATATATATATTTTTTTCTTTTTTTAACTAGAAC
>NW_021628543.1:0-1969 GCF_900005765.1 Plasmodium relictum
AAAAGAAGAATCTCAAAAAGAATTTGAAGAATCTAATAGTATAAAGAATGATGGGAAAAATTCAAGTGAGAAAAAAAACAATATGAAAGAAATTTATGAAAAGATGAAAAAAATATTA
Source organism: Plasmodium relictum (assembly GCF_900005765.1). Lineage (NCBI taxonomy): Eukaryota > Apicomplexa > Aconoidasida > Haemosporida > Plasmodiidae > Plasmodium > Plasmodium relictum. Next base: position 119 of record NW_021628543.1, read on the forward strand.
GAAAAATTGCAGAAAGAAATAGAACAGTTAGAATTTTCATTAAAAAATATAAATGAAAAAAAAATAGAATATAAGAAAGAATTATTATACTATTATGTTGATCAAATTAGTGATAATAAAGAAAAGTCCGAAGAAGAAATAACAATTATTGATAGATTCGATAAAAAAATTAATCAATTGAAGGAAAAAACAGTCGATGCTTCATATGAGGAATTAGAAAAGTTTAATTGTGAAAGTTATGTTAGTAAAGCTAAAAAAAGTCAACAAAAAATAAACGAATTGATACAAGAAGTGGATGTATTAAAAGAAGAAGCAACGAGAGCTACAATGGAAAACGAAGTTGATAGTATCCAAATAAAAGTTAGTGAAAAATTAATAGATGCTATAAAAGAAAAGAGTATCATAGATAATGCATCAAATGAAATTCAAAGTATAGAGAAATTGTTAATGCTGCACAATTTTAGTAGTATTATGGATAATGTGAGAAGAAATTTTCAAAAAGCTAAAGAAGAGGAAGAAATTATAAAAGAAAAATTTGCAGAATCGGAAAAAATAAAAAAAGAAATATTAGTTGATTTTCAAAAGGCAGAGGAATTAAGAGATTCACTTATAGAAAAGTTAGATGAGAATTCTATTAATACACATATAGAAGAAATTAGATCAATTAATGATATCTTTGCAACTAAAATTGTAAGTGTAAATGAGCTTTTGACGATAGCTGAACAATATAATGGAAATTGTAAATTATATCATCATAGCATAGAAAGGGGAAAACATAAAATAGAATATTTAAAAATTCATGATTATAATGAAGAAAAAAAAATAACAGACGACGTAATAGAGGAGATAAATAGATATGTGAAAGAATCTGGAAATTACTCCAACGAGGCAGATAAATTTGCAATAGAAGCTAGAAAAAATTATGAATTGTCTTGTATATATAAAGAAAAGATGAGTGACCTTTTAGACGAGTCTTTGTTGTTAGGAGAAAAAATAAAAGTTGAAATAAAAAAGAATGACGTAACAGATATGTTAATAGAGATTAAGGATGGTTATTATGATATTAAAAATATATTAGAAAAATTAGTGCGAAAATTAAATAAATTAAAAGAGAAAGATGTGAGTATAAAAGAACAAGATAAAGAAATGGCAGAAAACAAAAAGTCAATGGATGCATTTGGTTTAATTACAGTTATAAAAAAAAATTCGGATAATTTTCTAGCAGAAATAGAAACATTAAAGCAAAAGGCATCAAATATTTTAGATAATTCTGAAAGTGCATTTGAATCCACTTCAACAAAGAATGAAACAAATGAAGAAGATATCTCTAATAAACTAAAAATTATGGAAGACAATTTGAAAAACGTTTTAGAAGCTTTAAAAAAAATGGAAAGTAATAAACAAATTTTATGCACTGAATCAAGTAGAATAAAAGAAATAGAAAATAGAGTTAATAGTATGGAGAGTGAAATCGAAATATATGAGAAATCTTATGAAGAAGGAATTTTGGAAGAGATAAAAAGATTAGCTGATAAAGAAAAGGCAAGCTTTGAACTTTTAATAAAATCAATAAAATTAAAAATTGACAATACTATCACTATTTTAGAGGAATTAAATTTAGAACACAATAATATTGCACACAAATTTGAAGATACCAAAATAAAATTAAATGAAATATTTGATATATTTGACAAATCCTATAAAAATATAGAAAGATTTGCATCACACATTTCAGAATCTACTACAACATATATTGATATAAAAGAGAAGAGAGAAAAAGCCAAAATAGAAAAAGAAAATATTGAGAAGCAAAAAGAAGAAATGGAAAAATTGATAAATATTATAAATAAT
>NW_021628545.1:0-1960 GCF_900005765.1 Plasmodium relictum
TATAACTAAATATACGTTTATATATATATATTCGTTTTATATTTCAAAAAATTAAATACTGTACAAATATATTTAGATCTATATGTGATAATATTACTTTTCTTTGTCTCCAATTGTTTTATTAATTTCCCGCTTAATGACTTTGCTAGAGTATTAAACAAACAAATTAATAAAGAGTATGTATAACTAAATATACGTTTATATATATATATTCGTTTTTATTATATATATATATACTGTTTTCTTATTATATTGGTTAATAAAATTAGTTATTAACCTTTTGTAGTACACTAAGCTAGTTTACTACTTGTGTACGTACAAGTTAGCCATTCACTGACGCTAGTTAATAATAAAAAAAAAAAAAAAAAAAAAAATAAAGTTATTTTTTTTGTTTGTTTATTTTTATTTATATACATCTTTGTAATTAAAAAAAAATAAAATATTTTTTTGTTGTTGTCGAAATTATTTTTTATATCATGTTTTTGACTTTTGTGTTTTAAAAATTAAAATAAGAAATGTTAACTTATTAAAACTTAAGGGATAAAAGAAATGTTTATGTATTATTCAATGTATATTTTGAAATAACATTGAATATAATAAAATTTTGACTTTATTAATTATTATAGTTTGTCTGTATGTTTTTAATTAAAAGAATAAGTAATTCTTTGTAAATAAAAACTCATTTATAATAATTAAAAAACTAATATATATATAAGCGTATATTTAGTTATACAATGCTCTTTATTAATTTGTTTGTTTAATACTCTAGCAAAGTCATTAAATGACCAATTAATAAATCACACGTAGAGAAAGAAAAGTAATATTATCACATATAGATCTAAATATATTTGTACAGTATTTAATTTTTTGAGATGCATTTATATACTGAAGAAATAAAATAATAATTGATACAATACAACCCATGTATGACTTTTTATTTAATTTTTTTTCCAAATGAATTTTATGTAAAAACATCACAATTTTAGATAAGTTAAAATAACATGAAATCTTCATAGTTTCGATTATTTCATTATTAAAAAAAATATCATCTGTATCCAGAACATCAGATGATATAGATTCGAATATAAGAAAAGCTGTTGCAATTTTAGTATCATTATTATTCTTTTTCTTCACTTTACCTAAAGATCCTAATATTTCATTACTACTCAAAGTAATTGCAGACGTATTATTTATATCTTTATTTGATATATCACTATTTTTTTGAAAGAAATTTATGCATGTGAAATACATAAATTGAACTCTGAGAGCTATGCCTATGTATTATCGAGGTAAAGAAGTACAGATTCCATTAACAAAAATTAAACTATTGATTTATTAATTGCCCGTTTAATGACTTTGCTAGAGTATTAAACAAACAAATTAATAAAGAGCATGTATAACTAAGTATACGTTTATATATATATATTAGTTTTTATTATATATATATATACAGCTTTCTTATGATGCATAATATTTAATTGAAGTTAAATTTTACTGCATCTTTTAATAAACCTATTAACAGTTATAAATGAGTTTTTATTTACAAAGAATTAATATCTTCTTTTAATTAAAAACATACAAATAATTTATAACAATTTATTAAGTCAAAATTTTATGATATTCAATGTTATTTCAAAAATATACATTGAATAATACATAAATATTTCTCTTATCTCTTAAGTTTTAATAAGTTAACATTTCTTTCTTTTAATTTTTATTTACACTAAAAATTAAAACATAACATAACATAACATAACATTCATTCATTTTAATTTTTATTTACACTAAAAATTAAAACATATTATAACATAACATTTCTTTTCAAAAAAACTCTTCCCAAAAAAAAAAAAATATATTTAATTTTTTTTTTTTTTTTAAATTACAAAGATGTATATATATATAAATAAACAAACAAAAAAAAATAACTTTATTTTTTTTTTTTTTTTTTTATATATATAGG
>NW_021628546.1:0-8736 GCF_900005765.1 Plasmodium relictum
TATCTTCTTTTAATTAAAAACATACAAATAATTTATAACAATTTATTAAGTCACAATTTATGATATTCAATGTTATTTCAAAAATGTACATTGAATAATACATAAACATTTCTCTTATCTCTTAAGTTTTTAATAAGTTAACATTTCTTTCTTTTAATTTTTATTTACACTAAAAATTAAAACATAACATAACATAACATTCATTCATAAAACTCTTCCCAAAAAAAAAAAAAATTAATATTTAATTTTTTTTTTTTTAAATTACAAAGATGTATATATATATAAATAAACAAACAAAAAAAAATAACTTTATTTTTATTTTTTTTTTTTTTTATATATATAGGACTAGCGTCTGTGCATGGCTAACTTGTACGTATACAACTAGCAACTAGCTTAGCATGCTACAAAAGGTTAATAATACCTTTTATTAACCAATATTATAATTTTTGTAGTACACTAAGCTAGTTTGTGTATGTGTATCTGTATGTACAAACTAATTGTGTACTAACACTAATAAAAAAAAAAAAATATATATATGTATATTTTTTTTTGTGTTTGTTTATTTTGTTTTTGAAGTATTTAAAAAAAAAAAAAATAATTTTTCTTTTTTTTTGGTTGGAAATTTTTAGTAAATAAAAATTTAATTATCTTTTATGAAATTTAAAAGATAAAATTAATAATGTTTTGTTATAATCAATATCGTATTTTGAAATAACATTAAATAATATAAAGTTTTGATTTTATTAATTGTTATAGTTTGTATGTATGTTTTTTAATTAAAAGAATAAGTAATTCTTTATAATTAAAAACTCATTTATAACAATTAATAAGTCTATTAAAAGAGTAATAAAATTTTACTCAGTCATAAATGCTCTTTATTAATTTTTTTGTTTAATACTCTAGCAAAGTCATTAAACGGCTAATTAATAAAGCATTTACCAAATAGCATATTATCTATATACTTGCTATTAAAAAAAAAAAATATATTGTTACTATTTTTGCTTCTTTTTTTTTTCCACGTTTATTGTTTTTGCTAAGTTTATTTTTATTCATTTAAAAAAAATAAAAGATATATATTTTTTTTTTTTTTAATATATAATGAAAGATTTTAATGGAAAGGTTTTTGCAAAATTTTTGCTGCTAAATCGAATTAATTTTTAATCAATAAAAAAATTAAATTAAAAATTTAAAAGAAAAGCAAAAAGAACTTTTTTTTTTTTACTAATACTTAATTTTGAAGTGCTTTTTTTAAGAGACATATTTTAATCATGCTTTCTATTAACTTTTTGTTGGAGTTTATTTCTTATTTATATGTTTGAGTCATTCATATAAAATAAATCATTTACGTAAAGTTAAAATAGAAAAAAAAACATTCATTCTTTTTTTTTTTTTAAAAACAAAAAAAATTATTACAAGAAATAATTAATACTCACACACTTTTATCATATACCCCTTATTATGTATGTCTGTTTTTTGCAAAATATATCTTAATATACGAATCATTGTACACTCTTCTCTATAAACAAAATCTTGTTATATGTATCAATATAATGAATCCTTTGGATGACTTGCATGCACTAGCAACTTATATAAGCAATTATTTTTCATTATATTAAAATTTCAAAAAGGTAAATAAAATCTCTTGATCAATTGTCTAAAATGCTGTAAAATAATTCAAACGACAAATCAATAAATCACACATAGTTTACATAATTGAGCATTTACTGTTTTTGAGACATTCATTTACTTAAAATACACCTTTATTTTTATTAAAAATTTAAATCCTCATTAAAACTATTGATTATGAAAAGTAATTAATTAAAGCAATCAAATAAATTTAAGTAATAATTATTAGCAATAATTCAAAAAAAAAAAAAAAACACATAAAAATTATATAACAATAGAAACAAAATCCTTTTTGTTTTTCTTTTAAAACTACTAACTCAATTTTTTCTTATTGTTAAGTAAATAATTCGTTGTGAAAATATTTATATACTTTTCAAAAATAATTCTATAATTAACAACAAAAGTAAAAAAAAATAATATAAATTCCATCCAAATAAAACAATAAAAAAAATTGAATTAATTATATACTAAACAAAAACGAATTATCAAAATAAAAAAAAGTAATGAATTGCTTTCTTTTTTTTTAAATAGTTAATGTGCATTCTAATTCCCTATTTCTGTGTAAATTAATGAAGATAATTTCGTAAAAGGTTTGTAATAACTTTTATTAAGCAGTTATACAAAAAAAATTATTTTAAAAAATAATGTATTGTGACATAAAGAGAATTTTGTTAACAATAATTAATAAAAGATGTTATTATCCTTTTATGAAATAATAGTTAGTAAAATGTAAGAAAAACAACATTATAGTTTTAATTAGAACTATTATTTAAAATTTATTTTTATATCTTATTTGAGTTCTTTCATGTGTTAAAAGAATTGAAATTATGATATAAGGTAAAGTAAGTAAAATATAAGGGAAATACGAAGATATTACAAAAGTAAATGTATTTACAAGTATTTTACAGTAAAAAAATGACAAAAAAAAAAAAAAAGAAAAGACTGAGAAAACTAGTTTTAAATTATTTTTGTATTTTCTTAAAATTTTCCCATTACATTTTACATTTTTATTTTGCTCATTTGTTTCTGTTTCATTTTTTTATTCTACATTCATATTATGCTTTATTTCAATTTGTTCATTCCCTGGTTCTAAATATATTGCCTTTATTCTTTGTTGCCCGTAGCATTTTAATCCTCTATTTTGCATTATTTTATCTCTTTTTTGCTAAGTATCTTTTAGCTTTTAAATTTCATAAAGTCATTTTTATAATTCCGCAATCTAAAAGAATCCCACTAAAATAACAAGAAAACATTCGATATGTAAAAAGAAGGATTATTTTTATAAATATAATTTTATTTAATGAAATAGTATAAAAAAAGAAAAAATATATATTTTTAGGTGTTATTATTATCTTACATTATTAGACATTGTAATATACAAATTGAAAGGGTAAATATAAAAAGCTTTATAGAAAAATATAATATGTTTTTTTTTTCTCTTTTACTATATATTTTTAATGTTGACATATATATATCATTAAATCTTTTAGCTACTTGGAAATGTACCTGGGATGTACCCCAAAATTGGAGATAGTATAATATTATTTTTCTTGTTCATTTTTTTTTTTTTAATTAAAATTATCTCTTAAAAGAAAATAATTTATTATTATTCACAATTTTCTTTATTTTTAGTAGGAGAGTCATATAAAACAATTGAATCTAAAAAATAAATCTTTAAATTTGAAAAGAAATAAGATTTTTTTTTTTTGCCAAAAAAAGAAAAAATTAAAAATAAATTTATGTATAAATATACATATTTATGAATTATGTTAATATGCCAAGGATCACAAAAATATTAGAGCAAAGCATTTAATGATATTACTACATAGTATTGCTTAAACTTTTAATTTTATGTTACTTTATTATAACTACGTATTAATGAATGTATAATTATGTTAATTTTAAACTTACTAAATTTCCAAATTCTTAAAAAAAAAAAAGCTAACATTTTTATTGATTTTAAATTTTATTTTAAATGAATATATTTTATATTTTTAGTTATAATTAATTTTTTTTTTATTTTAGTAATATGCATAAATACATATCAGTAACTATTACTAATCCTTCCTTTATTTTTATAGAAATATTATTATTTTCTTTTCAAAAATTATATATATGCATGTGCCCAATTTCATATATAATTATAATTTTTCATTATATTTTAATTGTTAATACATAATAAAATCATTATGTTATCATTAAAAGAAAATTAAAATTATTATTGATTGAATCCTTAATATATATTTTATAGTATATATCTTCTTTATATTTTTTATTACCAAATTGTAATTTTATGCAATATATCATTTTTTTGTTTATTTATTTTTTTTTTTTTCTTTTTTTTTTTTTCTTAGGGATTTCTAGTATTATATAATAACTTTTATATAAAAAATTACTGCATGTACAAATTTTTAATTCATTTTATTTCTTCCTATAATTAAACATTAATTTATTACACACCATTCCAGTGTTAATTTATAATAAGAAATAAAATTATTATCTAATAAATTTAACTAAAAAAAAAACACCATTAATTATGTTATTTTTAGAAATTATATGATGTAATATATCATAAATATTTATATGATTATTATCACCAAATTTTTAATTTATACTATACAATAGTTATTTTTATATTTCCTATTTTTCTTTTCTTTTATCAGAATTAATAACATGTACATGCACATATATCACCCCCAACACAAAAATACAGTTTAAAATAATTATCATTGTTTGACAAATGAATATTACCCTTAATATATTCTTCATTTATAATTTTATTATTTAAATTTTATCTATTTTTTATTTTATAGCAAATAAAAAACTATTAATACATGAAATATTTATTTTAAAGAAATTATTAAAAAATGTACTTAATTTTAATGCTAAATATGTAATGTATGCATGCTCAAAATCTATCATACAATTGTATTTTAATAATATTAATACATGATATTCTTATAAATGTTTTAAATGAAAAATTAAATAAGATATTTTAAAGTATTTTATTTTATTTTCTTTTAACATTTATTATTTTTATATTGAGTTTTAAAATTTTAATTTTAAATTTATTTTTTTAAATTATTGATATTAGTTATATATAAGAATAAATGAACAGGAAAATTAATTCTATATCTAATATTAGTGCATACCCTGGACTTTATTTCCATGTTTATAAAAGTTATATTACCACAGATATGTCAGCTATAAAAATATACAATAAAAAAGAAAAAAAATATGCATTATATTTTTTTATAAAGCTTTTTGTATTTTCCTTTTTAATTTGGGTACTACAGTGTTCTGATAATGTAGGATAATAATAGTATCTAAAAATATTTATATTTTTTTGTTATTACCATTTTTTTTAATTACAATTATATTAATATGAAAAAACCCTTTTTTTTATGCACTAAATATTTTTTCACTATTTAGTTGTATTCTTCAAGATCATGGAATTACGATAATGATTTAAAAAATGTATTAAATTTAGGAGCTAAAAGATTATTAGCAGAAAAAGTATATAAAATAGGACAAGGAAAGGAAAAATTAAAATTCTGTGAACAAAAATGTATAGTAGAAACAGAATTAGAACAGAGGAATGGACAAGAAGAAATAGAGAAATATATAAATGAAGAACAAGAAAGTGAAATAGAGGAAAAAAATGGAGATGAAGATGAAGTAAAATATAGTGAGAAAACATTAGGAAAACATAATATTAATCCAAAATCATGTTCATTATATTCTGCTTCTATTTTATCTTTTGCTTCATTTATATTATTTATAATATATGTCTATATAATTGATCCAGAAATTCAAAGAGTAGGTTTTTTGTGTATTAATTTATCTATTTTAATATTTTCAGTAAATTTAATTATGGAAGAAATTAAAACAAAACTTAAAGGAAAATTACAACTTTCTAATTAAAACTCTTGTATATTAAAAAAAAAAAAATATAACACAAGATTAAAAGTATATTAAGAGTTGCTATGGTATTGATTTAATAGATTTATGTTCAATTTTTTTTGACAGGTATTGAGTAAATAAGTTAATAAAGAATATGTATAGAAATTATTACTATATTTTTTAATAATAAGAATAATTTTGTGTTAAATACGTAATTTTTATAAATTATGTTACATGAAATTAAATAGTTTATTTAATATAGCATTTATTACCTTTCTAATGAAAATATCTTAAATTAATATTTTTATTATTCATAGCGCACTAAACATTTTAAGGAGATGTTTATCTAATCTAATAAAAAAATTTATCTTATTCCTATTATAATTTATATCATCATAATATTTGTTAATGAAAGTTATTATTAACCTTTTTATATATTAAATGTGGATATACGCACACTAGATTACCGGTTAATGGTTCACTAAGTGCTATATGGGCATATAGAAAAGAATTACAGATCTACATAGCTCATGTTAAAAATAATTTCTTTTACATATATATTTTTTTTTTTTTAAGGTAAGATATATAAATTTCTATTAAGAGATTTTTATTTAATAGATTTTAAGTAATTGCATATTCATTATGTAATAAAGTGCGTAGTAACATTTTTATGATGTTAAAAAGTGACTATTATAGGAGTATTGAATTACATTTTGCACATAATATATTATATGAGAGTACAATGAAATATTAAAAGAGATAATATTTCATTGAGAGAATAATCTTTTTGTTAATGTAAAATATTATTATAATTATATTTATTTTTATTTTGTGCGAATTGAGTAACTTTTAATTAATTAAACCCTAATATTAAAATTTTTACATATTTTAGTAAAAAGTAATAATGCTCAATTAGAGAAGTTTAAATATTTATAGTAACTATTTGTTAGTTTGTCTATTCAATACTCAAGCAAAGTATAAGAAAAAAAAATTAGTAAATCAGATATATATTGAATATATACATATATATATAATAATCTTGATCCTTTAATATTTTACAATTCTCCTTAAATACAAGTCTTCTTTTTTTGATTAATTAATTAGATATTAAATAACTTTGGTAGTGTACGGAACATTGGTGACAAAAGGTATTATTAACTTTTCATGATATAAAAATTAGTTATTTACATAAAAAATAGAGAGTTATTAAAATATATTTACTAATTTAAAAAAAAAAAAGAAAAAAATTTTTTTTTTTGTGGATAGAAAATTTAATGAAATGATAATAATTGATTTTTCATTTTGAAAAAGATTAATATTCTCAATTATTAACCATATAAAGAAATAGATTATTTAAAGAAAGACTGTATACACAGCAAAAAAAAGATGTGGAAATTGTAATATAATAGGTCACTTAGCAAAAATACAAATAAATAAAATATTGAGAGATAATGAAGATGAAATTAAAGGAATAATAAAAGATAAAACATACGATATGTATGTTAAAATGTTTAAAAATGAAACTAGTCTATAGAAAATTCTTCAAATGCAAAAAGATCATTATAAGCAGATAATATATATCTGATTTATTAATTGCCTGTTTAATGACTTTGCTAGAGTATTGAACAAATTAATAAAGAGCATGTATAATTAAATATACGGATTTTTATATATATATACTTATTTTATTACATATATAATAGCTTTTTATAATGTATAATATTTATATTTTACATTAAATTATTCTGTATTGCCTAATAGATATATGTTTAAATTTAAAAATGAGTTTTTATTTACAAAGAATAAGTATATTCTTTTAATTAAAAACACATAAAAAATTAAGTTCTAACAAATAACAAAAATTAAACTCTAAGTTATTCAATGTTATTTCAAAATATACAAATCGAATACAACACGAAATTCATACTTTCACACATTAATTTTTATATAAGTAAAAATTAATCTATGAAAAGTGACATAAGAAAACTTTTTATTTCATTTAAATTAATAAAAAATATAATGTTTTCTTTTTATTAGATTTTTGTATTTCAAAATAGCAATAAATAACTTAAAATTTAATTTTGTTATTTGTTATAAGTACTTAAGTGCTCTTTTAAATTAAAAGAATATACTTATTCTTTATAAATAAGTGTACATTTGTCAAAGTAAATACATGTTTGTTATTTGTTAATAAAAAAATTGTTATTAACCTTTTGTAAAATAAAATGAGCTGTCAGTCAGAAAAATATAAGTCATACATGCAATGACGCTAGTTAAAAAAAAAAATATATAAAATTATTTTTTTTTGTTTATTTTATTTATATACATCTTTGTAATTAAAAAAAAAAAAAAAAATAAATTATATCTTTTTTTTGTGGGCTGATGTTTGTTCAAATTAAAAAGAGAATTAATTTTTACTTACATAAAAACTTAATGAATGAAAAAGTATAGTCTTAATGTTATATTTTATGTATATATTTCAAAACAAAATTGAATGAACTAGAGCTTAATTTTTGTTATTTGTTATAAATTTAGTGTGTGTGTTTCTAATTAAAAGAATATACACCTATTCTTTGTAAAACCTTTTATTAACCATATATACAAGTACAGTAACTGATTTATTAATTGCCCGTTTAATGACTTTGCTAGAGTATTAAACAAACAAATTAATAAAGAGCATGTATAACTAAGTATACGTTTATATATATATATTAGTTTTTATTATATATATATATACAGTTTTCTTATGATGCATAATATTTAATTGAAGTTAAATTTTACTGCATCTTTTAATAAACCTATTAACAGTTATAAATGAGTTTTTATTTACAAAGAATTAATATCTTCTTTTAATTAAAAACATACAAATAATTTATAACAATTTATTAAGTCAAAATTTTATGATATTCAATGTTATTTCAAAAATATACATTGAATAATACATAAATATTTCTCTTATCTCTTAAGTTTTAATAAGTTAACATTTCTTTCTTTTAATTTTTATTTACACTAAAAATTAAAACATAACATAACATAACATTCATTCATAAAACTCTTCCCAAAAAAAAAAAAAAAAAAAACTTTATAAAAAAAAATATTATTAATTTTTTTTTATAATTACAAAGATGTATATATATGTAAATAAACAAACAAAAAAAAAAAATAACTTTATATATTTTTTTTTTTTTTTTTTTTTTCTTTTGTAGG
>NW_021628547.1:0-1960 GCF_900005765.1 Plasmodium relictum
GTTAAAGGGAATATGATATGAATCTAGAATATCAGATGAAATAGATGTAGGCATTTGTGAATTGCATAAATTTCCTTTTAATTCTAACTTTTTCCATTGACCACAATTTAACTTTTTAAGTATACCCATTGTTTTCTTATTTTTTAATATTCTACTTTTTTACTTTAATTTTTTTTTTTAATATTGTTTTATCATACAAAGATATCTATGTATATACTAAAATATGAATTATAAATTAATTCTTTAAAAAAATATAATTACGTATAAAGTGTTTCTATTTAAATAAAAAAAAAAATCAAAAAGTTCCAAAATATATATATATATATATTTACAAATGTAAATTTTATCTAACATTACAAGAACATAAAAATTTTCATACAAAATATTTATGTCTATTTTCATAAATAAAAAACCCCTACTAATATGCTTCCTTACGATAGTTTATAATGTGATTTGATAGCTGGTTTATGAGCAAAAAATTGGATTTTACCTGTTAAAATAATAAGGTATAAGTTTTACAAGTATTAATCCTCTGGATATGTAGCAATATTATATATTTAAAATTCTCTATTAAATTACCCTATTATTATTATGAAAATCAATATTTCCTAATAAAAATTTATTTTCTACTTCATTTTAATTTATAAGAACTCTAATATACAGTTATATTTTAAAAAGTATATAATAGATAAAATATAACAATAACTATTACATTTAATGTAAAAATATTAAAAGGTACAATAAAATAAAAAATCTCATAAAACTCTGAGGATCTATTAATTTCAAAATATTTAAAAAAAACATGTGTGCTTATACGACTAGGATAAAATAAACACCTATTGTAGCAAATTTTCAGTATTAAACATAAGATATTGAGTAATAATTAAATATTTTTTTAATAATTCTCCTAAAGAAAAATTTAAATTCTCAATTCACAGAATCTAAACTAATTTCTTATAATAATATATATAGTTACTTTAAATCCTATTTTTTTCTTTTTAGATTTTTTCTTATTTTGCATTCATATTATTCCTTATATCATTTCATAAATAAGTTTTATTATTTTCAATGCTTCAAAACGCATAACTTTAGCAATCCAGATATGTTATTTCATTAATTCGTTATATTATATAATTTATTTTATTTTATTTTATTTTTTTTTGTTTTTTGATAACCGTGTATTTATAAATAAATTAAAAAAAATAAAATTAAATAAAAGAAATCAAAAATACATCATAATTAACTATTTTATGCATAATAAAAATAAACACTAAACAATAACTATACTCTTTCTAAATATAAATGGATTAAATAAAAAAAAATTTTATTATTAATATTAAGGCTTAAAATAATAAAGCATAAAATTTTTTAAAATTATGTTTTTTTTTATTTTTATGCAAATTATTTTTATTTATAAAAAAGAAAAAAAAAATCTATTATTAATAATAAGACATAAAATAATAAAGTATAAAATTTTTTAAAATTATGTTTTTTTTTTATTTTCGTGCAAATTATTTTTATTTATAAAAAAAAATAAAAAAAATAATTATAATATGAAACTCGTATAATAAAAGTGCACCAAAATTATCATATTTACACATGATTAAAATAAAAATAAATACCAAATAATAATTATACTTATTCTATAAGTTAAATTAAAAATAAAAAAAAAAAACTTTCATTATTAATATTAAGATAAAAAATAATAAAGCATAAAATTTTTTTAAATTATGGTTTTTTTGATGTTTATATAAATTTTATTTATTTATAAAAAAAAAAGGAAAAAATATAGTTCTTTATATTTGTCTTTGTACATAATTTTATAAGCACAAAATATTAATCATTCAATATATATTTTTCATTCTCATGTTATATCCAGTACTTCATTATTTTTCAGTTTCAACTTTTCTTTATATTATACTTTGCCTTATAGAATTTAATAAATAGATAAATACTTTAT
>NW_021628549.1:0-9980 GCF_900005765.1 Plasmodium relictum
ATTTTTTTTTTTTTTTTTTTTTTTAAATTACAAAGATGTATATATATATCAATAAACAAACAAAAAAAAAAATAACTTTATTTTTTTTTTTTTTTTTTTTATATATAGGACTAGCGTCAGTGCATGGCTAACTTGTACGTATACAACTAGCAACTAGCTTAGCATGCTACAAAAGGTTAATAATACCTTTTATTAACCATATATGTAATGGTTTCTTATGATGCATAATATTTAATTTGAGTTAAATTTTATTGCATCTTTTAATAGACATCTTAAACTGTTATAAATGAGTTAACAAAGTTAAAACTCCAATTTATCCAATATTATTTGAAAAATATATATTGAATATAACATAGATATTATACTTTTAGTTTCTTTAAGTTTTTCATGTAACAAAAATTAATACTCATTTTAATTCTAACAAACGTCAACTCAAAAAAAAAAAAAAAATTAATTTATTTTTTTTTTTTTAATTACAAAAATGCATATACCAGTGCATGGTTAACTTGTACACACACGACTAGTAAACTAATGTACTATAAAAGGTTAATAACATCTTTTATTAACCTAGTTAATAAAAAATATTAACCCTTTATAATATGTAACGTTAGCTTAGTAATCTGGAAAATAAGTCAGCCATGTACTGACGCTATTTTTGTTAGTTTGCTTATTTTATATATATATATATATATATCTTTGTAATTAAAAAAAAAAAAATTAAAAATTTTTTTTTGGTCAGTTGACGTTCGTTCGAATTAAAAAGAGAATTTTTACTTACATAAAAACTTAAAAATATGAAAAGATATAATGTTTATGTTGTAATTAATGTTCATATATTGAAATAACATTGAATAAATAAGAGTTTTAAATTTTGTTATTTGTTATAAATTGTGTATGTTTTTAATTAAAAGAATATACTTATTCTTTGTAAATAAAAACACATTTATAAAAGTAAACATATATCTGTTAAGTAATACAGAATAAGTTAATGTATAATAATAAATATTATAAATTATATAATGTCATTATATATATAATAAAATAAGTATATATATATATATATATAAACGTATATTTAGTTATACATGCTTTTTATTAATTTGTTTATTCAAAACTCTAGAAAAGTCACTAAACAGACAATTAATAAATCAATATTCTAGCAAAGTCATTAAGAAGTCAATTAATAAATCGGTTGTACACTATTTTTATAATTCTCAAATAATAAACCTTCGTATTTAACGTATTATCATTTGTAATGAAAACAATTCCTACACAGTTTCAAAGAATAATGGAAAAAATGTTTATGGAGTTAATTCAAGAAAATTTCTTAGTTATATATATTGGTGGAATCATCATTTTATCAAAAACGATAATTGAACATTATAATGTGTTAAAAAATGTAGGTAAGTGATTTATTAATTGCCTGTTTAATGACTTTTCTTGAGTATTGAACAAAAAAATTAATAAAGAGCATATGCAACTAAATATACGTTTATATATATACTTATTTTTTATTATATACACAATGATTTCTTATGATTCATAATACTTAATTTAAATTAAATTATACTGCATCATTTATTAGATATGTTAAACTGTTATAAATGAGTTTTCATTTATAAAGAATTAGTATTTTTTTTTTATTAAAAACACATACAATTTTTTAAAAGATAACAAAAGTTAAAACTATGATTTATTCAATGTTATTTCAATATATGCACATCGAATAAAATATAAACATTATATTTTTTTTTAATTACAAAGATTTATATAAATAAAACAAACAACCAAACAAAAATTTTATATATTTTTTTTTTTTTTTAACTAGCATCAGTGCATGACTAACTTATTTTCTCCTGATTGATATCTTATTTTATTTTACAAAAGGTTAACAACAATTTTTTTATTAACCAGTAAGCTATTATAGATAATAACTTAGGAAAGATTCTACAAAAATGTGGATTGCTTAAAACATCTATAACATATTTAGTGTAATTAATAGATAGAAAAGGAGTAAAAACATCATTAGATAAAATAAAAACTACTGCTAAGGAAGAACAGACTAAATCAAAGAAATAGTTAAAATAATTTTTGGGAGATGCTAATTGTTATAAAAATTATGTAAAGAATTTCTAAGAATGGAACTATAAAATAGTTCTTTTTTTATCTAAAAACGAGGTTTCAATGGAAGAAAGAATATTCATAAACATTTTAACGAATTAAAGATAAGAATATTGAAATAACATATATTGCATTCCATGTATAAGGAAAATCACACATTATTTATATTGATGCATTAGATTACTCTATAAAAGCTCCATTAACTTAAATAATTAACGGTAATAGCAATAATAAATTTATTCAATACACATCAGAGAAATTAAACGATGTTAAATGAAAATGAAATACAGTTAAAAAAGAATCATTTGCAATAGTCATATTTTGTGAAGCATTTTATTATTACATTAAAGGATCTAAGGCATTGATCAAAACATATTTTAAAAGTATAGTTTGAATAGATTCAATAATTAACGGAAAATTATATTGCTAGAAATGAACATTGTATGAATTCAATCAATAACCTGAAAATATAGAAAGAATAAAAAATAATTTAGCTAGTTGGATTAATAGATCAATACAGGATGACATTGACCTTCCAAATTATATTGCAATAAACCTAAGAAATAATATTAAGATCTAGATGACATTTTATATTGTCAAGAAATTACCATTGTAGTACGTAAATGTAAAGATTATATACCATGTGATGTAGTTTGGAGAAATAAATTTCCAATCCTATACAGAGTATAACGTATATATATGCCAGAAAAAAATAAAAATCATTCAATATATTAGTTTCATAGTAGTAAATGTGCAGAACGCGATGGAGCAATGGTTAATAAAAGATATTATTAACCTTTTATAGTATAAATTTATGTTTTCAAGTCAGAAAAATGCGAATTAGACTTATACTAATGCTAGTTAAAAAAAAAAATACATAAAATTTTGGTTATCATTTTTTATTTCTTTTCATTATTTTTTTTTTGAATCGTTGAGAAGATTTTTTTTAAAATAAAATGTGTTGAAAAAGGAGACTAAATTTTTAAAAGACAGATATTATTAAACTTTTTATTTTGCTATATTTAATTATTATGTCTTTATAAACAGTTAAATAACTTTAAATTAAATTTATTATCTGTTGTATTTAAATTACTTTACATAATCATAATTTAAAAAAGGATTTAAATTTTTAACAAAAATTAAGTGCATTTTTGTTAAAGTAAATAAATGTCTCTTAATCAGTAAAAATATTTCTAATTAAATTAAATATTATATATATAAATTTTATTTATAAAGCAAAAATAAGTGTAAAAATAAAAATCAGTATAATCATTTATATACACTCTTTATTAATTTGTGTGTTCAACACTATAGCAAAGGTTTTTAATAAACAATTAATAAAAAAATCAAATAAATCTTTAAGGAAAATTAAAAGACATTTTTAGTGGCCAAATATCAGTCAAGCTATTGAAGAATATGTTACAAATCGTTTAGTTTTCTATTTAATTAGTAAAGAACGATCTAAACCAGATAAAAATCAAGCATTATAAAAACCTAATTTATATGATATTGCCTTATTAAGAATCATAAGCTTCAGTTAAAAAAAGATATTAATAATCTTTTATATAATAATAGTTTTTCATAAAGAAGATAAAGAATTAGTCATGCATTCATTAGCCAAAAAAAAATATGACAATTTTTTTTTTTTTGTGTATGCATAGTTTTTGTTAAATTTATTTTTATTCATTTAAAAAAAAAGGGTTTTATTTTTTTTTTTCAGGCATAATAAAAAAATTTTTAATGGATATTTTTTTGTAAAATTTTTGTTCTCAAATCAAAATAATTTTTAAACTATAAAAAAAAATTAAATCCTAAATTAAAAGGAAAAATAAAAAATAATTGTTTTTTAATAATATTTAATTTTTACATATTTTTAAGATACAATTAATAACTATAATTAAATTTATTTGTTTGTTTTAATTAATCATTTTACACAATCACAAATCTTAATGGGTATTTAAATTTTTAATAAAAAAATAAGGATGTAACTTCATTAAAGTAGATAAATGCTTTTAATACAATAATTGCCTAGTTATATAAATTATATGTATAAATTTTACGTATTAATAGTATAAATATATTTTTTACAATAATTAAAATCAGTAAAAATATCTTTACATCCTTTTCATTAATTTATTTCTTCAATATTATATCCAAGTCATTTGGCACTAACCAGTAAATCATGTTGATTTATTAATTGGCCGTTTAATGACTTTGCTAGAGTATTAAACAAACAAATTAATAAAGAGCATGTATAACTACTAAGTATACGTTTATATATATATATATTCGTTTTTATTATATATATATATATATATATATATGGTTTTCTTATAGTGCACAATATTTAATCTGAGTTAAATTTTACTGCATCTTTTAATAGACTTACTAATTGTTATAAATAAATTTTAATTTACAAAGAATTACTTTTTCTTTTAATTAAAAACATACAGACAAACTATAACAATTAATAAAGTCAACTTTGTATTATTCAATGTTATTTCAAAAATATACATTGAATATTACATAAACATTATTCTTTTATCTATTAAGTTTTAACAAGCAAAAATTAATTCCTTATTTAATTTTTAAAACACAAACGTCAACAACACAATAAAACAAAAAAATTAATCTCCAAAAAAAATATTAATTTTAATTTTAATTTTTTTTTTTAATTACAAAGATATTTATAAATAAAAAATAAGCAAACAAAAAAAAAATTATTTATTTATTTTTTTTTTTTTAACTGACTTTAGGACATGGCTAATTTGTACGTACATGAGTAGTAAACTAACTTAGTGTACTACAAAAGGTCAATAACATATTTTATTAACTACATGTGTACAGATTAAATATTTAACATTAATAATTGAGTACATTTTTTAATAACCTTTTATAAAACAAAAATTTCAAGTATTTCTAATTTTTTATTTTCTTAAAAAAGGAAATAATATTTAAATAATAAAATTTAAAAAGAAAGATAAATTAAGAATATTATTCATACAATAGGCAATGCCAATGATTTTAAAATTATTTTTACATTTAGTAGATATATGTATTATTAATTATAATAACAGAAATATAAAAATAATTATTTTATAATTTAGATTACAAGTGTGATAATATTAATTCTGTATATTTTTAAGATGTACAATATTAAATAAATTTTAAAGATAACATAATTGATAATATTTTTTTTTGATAATAAATATATTCGATTATAGTTTTATTTTTTGTTATAATTTAACAATATAATGATGCATAATAAAATAATGTTTATTTATAGGAAGAAACAAAATTGTAATTTAAGTTTGTGCATTCATTAATATTTTTAGAAAAAATTATTATATTATAATAAAAATGCCTGAAGAAAAAAACAGAAAAAATGAAAAAAAAAAGAATAAAAAGAATATATGAATTAATAAACTGTAAAAATGGCTATAATTCCAATTTAATAATAAAAATTATAAAGATAAATATTATGAAATACAAATTAAGAATGTATTAAATAATAATTTAAATTTTTTATTAATAATAACAAAGATTTTACTATATATTTTCATTTTAATTACGATCAAAAATTGTGACTTTGTATAAAATTGAGCACATGCAAATATATATTTTTTCAAAAGAAAATGATAGTAATTCAGCAAAAATAAAGAAAAGATCAATAACAATTAATAATATATATTTGTTCATATCGCCATAATAAAAAATATCAATTATAACTAAAAAAAGAAAATATATTTATATAAAATAAAATTTAATATCAACAAAGATACTGGTTTAATAAATCGATTGTTAAAATTTTTTTTACAGAATTTGGAAGTTTATTAAATTTTAAATTAACACAATTATTCATGATTTAATATGTATTATTAATAATATAATATAAAATGAACACATTAAATTTTACAAAAAAGTAATATCTTTACATATCTTGTTCTAATATTTTTGTTATCCACGACATATTAACGTAATTCATAAATATACATACATAAAATTATTTTTTGAATGTTTTATTTTTTTCATAAAAAAAAAAATATAATAAATAAAATTTTATTTTTTAAGAAATTATTTTAATTCAATAAAAAAAAAAATATACAGGAAAAATAATTGTATCCTTATTCCTAATATTAGGGTTCATAGTAGATACTATTCCTATGCATCCAAAAGCTTTATTACTACATATATATCAACTTTAAAAAAAATGTTTAGTAAAAGGGAGAAAAGAAATATATTAAATTTTTTTATAAAAACTTTTACATTTATCCTTTTAATTTGGATATTACAATGTTCTAATAATGTAGGATAATAATAATACTTAAAAATATTTATATTTTTTTTAAATTTTATTAGTATTGAAAAAACTTTTTTTTAATACTTAATATTTTTTTGCTATTTTAGTGGAAATTTTTTAAATCACTGAGTTATAAAAATGATTTAAAGAACACACTAAATTTAGGAGTTAAAAGAACTTTAGCACAAAAAGATATAACAAAAGAAACAAGCGAAAAGCCAAAATTCTGTGATCTGGGAATAATAGAAACCAACATAGAATCAAGGAGCGATCAAAGAAAAATAGGAAAGAAAATAGATATAGAACAAGTAGATGAAAAAGATATGGAACAAGGAAATGAAATAGAGACAAAAGATGAAAATAAAAAAGTAAAATTGAATGAGAGAATTTTAGGAAAATGCAAAGATAATTTAAAGCTATTTTCCTCATCTTTTGCTATTTTCCTATCAATTTTTTCATTAATATATAATAAAATGCCAATAGATATATATATTATATTGCCATATCTTGATGTAGTGCTTATGACTTTATCTCTTCTAATAATTTCAATTATTTTAATACAAGAACGAATTGAAATAAAATATAAAAATAAATTTTAAATAATATTTCTAATTAAATTTATTGCAAACTAAAAAAAAATATGTAATGTGAGATTAATAGCATCTTAAATGCCATCATAATTTGGATTTATTAAATATAGTTTCAATGATTTTTTAAAAGTGTTAATCAACAATTTAATAAATGTAATGTAAAGATTTCTTTTCTAATTTTGTTTATTATAAAAATATTTTTGTAATGAATGCGTACGTTTTATGAATTACATTAATAATCTATTATTTATGTTCAATACTTTTGCTATGTTATTGATTTATTAATTGCCCATTCAAATACTTTGCTGTAGCATTGACCAAACAAATTAATAAGGAGAATGCATAAATAATTATACTGCTTTTTAATTTTATACCTAATTTTTCTTTTTAAATAAATAAATTTATTAATATAATATTTAATTTAAGTAGCTTTTTATTGCTTCAGAGGTATTTACTTACTTTAGCAAATATATACTTTATTTTTATTAAAAATTTAAATCCTCTATTAAATTATAATTATGTAAAGTAACCTAGTTACAACAAATAATAAATTTAATTTAAATTTATTTAACTGTTTTTAAGACATGAAAATTAAATATATAAAAACAATATACTCTTTATTTGTTCTAAATAAAAAGTTTTATATGATTTTGTCTTTCAAAGTAAAAATTCCTTTCTCCCGTGATTTATTAATTGGCTGTTTAACGGTTTTGTTAGAGTATTAAATAAACAAATTAATAAAGAGCATGTATAATTAAATATGATAATTTTTAGTATATTGGTTAATAAAATTTGTTATTAACCTTTTGTAGTACACTAAGCTAGTTTACTACTTGTGTACGTACAAATTAGCCATTGGTTAATAAAGGCTATTATTAACCTTTTTCAGTACAATATGCTAGGTTACTGTACGTGTATATGCAAGTGCCCATGCACTAACAGAGGATATTATAATTTTTGTAGTGCACTAAGCTAGTTTGTGTATGTGTATGTACAGACTAATTGTGTACTAACACTGATAAAAAAAAAAAAAAAATTAATTTTTTTTTTTTTTTAGGGTAGAAAATTTTTAATAAATAAAAATTTAATTATCTTTTATAAAATTAAAAAGATAAGATTAATAATGTTTTGTTATGATCAATATTATATTTTAAAATAACATTGAATAATATAAAGATTTGACTTTATTAATTGTTATAGTTTGTATGTACGTTTTTTAATTAAAAGAATAATTAATTCTTTATAATTAAAAAATTCATTTATAACAATTAATAAGACTATTAAAAGCGCAATGAAATTTTACTCAGTCATAAATGCTCTTTATTAATTTGTTTGTTTAATACTCTAGCAAAGTCATTAAACGACCAATTAATAAATCAGGTAGTTAATAAAAGTATGTATATTAACTCTTTGTATATAATAACTAGCTAAAATGTCAATGAAGAAATTTAGCTTTGCACACATTGTTATCAACGCCAATCATGAGTTTTTAGCTAAATAATAAAAAAAAAAAAAAAAATTCTTTAATTAATTTTTTTTAACATTTTGGTTTTGTAAAGAAAGATATTATTTTATTTTTATATTTTTTGAAAAAGAAAAAAGAGGGATGAGAATTTAAAAAAAAAAAAACGAATTTAAAAATCAAAGATTTTTAAGAATGTAAACTTAAGTGAAAGACATCATCTTTAATCAAAGATATTATGTATGCATGCTTATATAAGATGTTTATTATATATTAATTATATGTTATTTATTGAAAAATTATAAATTATTAAATAATCAAACACTTTATTATCTTTATGCAACTTCACTAAGAAGGAAAAGCATAAACTAATAAAAATATTAAATACGTAATAAAAATGCTCTTTATTACATTGTTCATTGATTTATTAATTGCCCGATTAATGACTTTGCTAGAGTATTAAACAAACAAATTAATAAAGAGCATTTATAACTGAGTTAAATTTTACTGCCTCTTTTAATAGACTTATTAATTGTTATAAATGAGTTTTTATTTACAAAGAATTACTTATTCTTTTAATTAAAAACATACAGACAAACTATAACAATTAATAAAGTCAAAACTTTATTTTATTCAATGTTATTTCAAAATATACATTGAATAATACATAAACATTTCTTTTATCTCTTAAATTTTAATAAGTAAACATTAATTCTTATTTAATTTTTAAAACACAAAAATCAAAAATTAATAACAACAAAAAAAATATATATTTAATTTATATTTTTTTTTTTAATTAAACAAACAAAAAAAAAAATAACTTTATTTTTTTTTTTTATGAACTAGCGTCAGTGCATGGCTAATTTGTACGTACATAAGTAATAAACTAGCTTAGTGTACTACAAAAGGTTAATAACAAATTTTATTAACCAAATATTGAAAATTTATATATCTATATTTCTCTTGAATAAAATTTTTACTTAAAGTGATAAAATATATTTCGTAAACTTTTATATTCTATATATTTTTTTTTTTCTTAATGGAAATGTATAATTTCAAAATTTCTCAGCAATTTTTATTGAGTTTAATAGATCATTTAGTGCTTCTTTAACATCTGGATTATTTAATCTAACCTTTTTATACTTGGGTAGATAGTTTACATCTCTTAGAGATAATACTACGTCTTCATTACGTCTCGTAAACGTTGCACCTGGAATTCCCAATTCTCCCTCAAATAAAATATCCTTACCATTCACATTTTCCGGTTTGTTATTTTCAAAATAATATGTAAAATTAAGAAGAACATATGCATATCGCAAAAATAGAACAAACGTTTTACTTAATTCTGTACGAATATCAATCCATTCCTGGTTAATAAAAGGTATTATTAACCTTTTGTAGCATGCTAAGCTAGTTGCTAGTTGTATACGTACAAGTTAGCCATGCACTGACGCTAGTCCTATAAATTAAAAAAAAAAAAAAAAAAAAAAAAAAAATATAAAATTTT